>NC_136957.1:33693245-33945745 GCF_032717465.1 Coenobita brevimanus | reverse complement strand
GTAATTTGGCACGCGATCTCTTAATTGTCTTGTGTGTGTGTGTGTGTGTGTGTGTTTGTGAAAGAAATAGTGTTTATCATGTTTGCTGTGTATGTGTATGTATTCATTTGTGTGCGTGTTTGCTAAATGTGGTTGTGTGCGTGTATGACTGAGTGTGTGTGCACAAATGATTGATGGCTATTGGAGTGACACACACACATACACACAGGAGAGAGAGAGAGAGAGAGAGAGAGAGAGAGAGAGAGAGAGAGAGAGATAAGGGGAGGGATGACACCAACTCGCTAACAGGGGAAGGATTAAGAAACGTACACACACACACACACACACACACACACACACACACACACACACACACACACACACACACAGACGTACGTACATACATACACAGACACGTTCATACATACACAGACACAAACGGTACATACACACACACAGACACGTTCATACATACATTGGTCGGCGGGAGTGGTGGGTGCGGGAGAGCCTTTATAGCTCTTCAATCCAATCCTCACACATATTTGTTAGATCTTAGCCCGTTTATTCTTATCCCAGGCCTCCATCTTCCCCCCCCCTCCCTCTCTCTGACCTGACGACCTCTCTCACGTGTTTATTGACCTTGTAAATGACCTCGCCAGATGGCTTGATTTGTTGTCGTTGTTGTGGTGGTGATTCTTTATTATCATTATTATTATTATTCTATATTTAAATCTGCGATACTTCGAAGGCTATTTGGCCAAGGGACTTCAAGCTGCGTCAGGTGTGTCCGACCATTTTGGCTGTATATGGCGGCTATCCGTCACCTGGATCTCGGTATATTATCCGCAACACAGCAAGGTGAGTCAGCCAGGCTATCTCAACAACTGTTTACACCAGCCACCTGAGAGTTGGCCACAATACAGCGTTAAGGCAGCCGCAGTGCAGAAAGCAGTACGGTTCCAATCGGTGGAGAATTCTCTGAGGTGGCCTGGGGTCCAACACTGGCACTTTTCCCGGGAGAAGGAAGGGTGGGAGAGAGGAAGGAATCAGCGTAATAAGGGAAGAAAAAAGCAGGAAGTAAAGACTGAAAGGAAGGAAGGAAGGAAGGAAAGCAGACTGAAGGAAAGAAGGAAGGAAGGAAGGAAGGAAAGCAGACTGAAGGAAAGAAGGAAGGAAGGAAGGAAAGCAGACTGAAGGAAAGAAGGAAGGAAAGCAGACTGAAGGAAAGAAGGAAGGAAGGAAGGAAAGCAGACTGAAGGAAAGAAGGAAGGAAAGCAGACTGAAGGAAAGAAGGAAGGAAAGCAGACTGAAGGAAAGAAGGAAGGAAAGCAGACTGAAGGAAAGAAGGAAGGAAAGCAGACTGAAGGAAAGAAGGAAGGAAAGCAGACTGAAGGAAGGAAGGAAGGAAAGCAGACTGAAGGAAGGAAGGAAGGAAAGCAGACTGAAGGAAAGAAGGAAGGAAGGAAGGAAGGAAAGCAGACTGAAGGAAAGAAGGAAGGAAGGAAGGAAAGCAGACTGAAGGAAAGAAGGAAGGAAGGAAGGAAAGCAGACTGAAGGAAAGAAGGAAGGAAGGAAGGAAAGCAGACTGAAGGAAAGAAGGAAGGAAGGAAGGAAAGCAGACTGAAGGAAAGAAGGAAGGAAGGAAGGAAAGCAGGAAGGAAGGAAGGAAAGCAGACTGAAGGAAGGACGGACAGAAATAAGACTGAATTAATGAAGGAAAAAGCCTTAACGCTGGAAAGAAACAAGTGACTGAAGGAATGAGGGAAGGGTGATAAAAATAGGGGCGTGACCTCTTTCCATACCTGTCTCCTTACCTGCTGACCTGACCTCTCTCTCTCTCTCTCTCTCTAACTCTCTCCCTCTCGTCTCGGAAGCGTGAAATTGAGCCCTACTGAAGAACAGGATCAGTACCTACCTCCCTCCTCCCTCCATGCCTCTCTCTCTCTCTCTCTGTTGGGATCATGAGGCCTGTGTGCTCTATGTAACTCCATCTCTAGCCGTCTCTCTTTCTCTCTCCCTCCCTCCCTCTCTCTCTCTCTCTCTCTCTCTCTCTGTTGGGATCATGAGGCCTGTGTGCTCTATGTAACTCCATCTCTAGCCGTCTCTCTTTCTCTCTCCCTCCCTCCCTCTCTCTCTCTCTCCCAGCAGTCAAGTCATTCTGCTGTCAATCATTCCTTAAAGGGGGAGGGAGGGAGGGAAAAGGGGGGATGGGGAGAGGTCAGGAAAAAGGAATGGAGAGAGGGAGAGAAAGCGAAGGAGGAAAGGAAAGGGAGAGAAAGGGAGGGGAAGTAGGAGAGAGAGAGAGAGAGAGAGAGAGAGAGAGAGAGAGAGAGAGAGAGAGAGAGAGAGAGAGAATTATTTACATCATAGGGTTACGCCACAATGCTAATAAAAGAGATATCATAGCTCCCACCTAAACAAACGCGCCTCTAAAGACCTTGATTTGACTAGTAACCAAGGAGACTCAGTACTAGCCCACTGAGATTCCTAACCCAACTGTAGTCAGACTGGAGGGTTAATTTGACTAGTAACCAAGGAGACTCAATCTCACCTCATATATCGGCCCTTCTTTCTCTCCTCCCCTCTATCTAGTTCTCGGTCACCCTCGCCTCCTCCATCTTAATTTCTTCTCCCTAATCCTCCTCCACTTTCCCCTCCATCTCACTGTCAGTCTCCTCCTCCTCCACCTCATTTTCCCTCCATCTCATTCTCCGTCTCCGGTCCTCCTCAATCACTCTCTCCCTCTCCTCTTCCACCCCGTCTCCTCAACCTTCCCCTCCACCTAATTCTCCTTCTCTCTCCTCCTCTACCCCTCTGTTTCTCCCTCTCCTTCTCCTCCTGCATCTCATTCTCCCTCTCCTCCTGCAAGGCCATTGTCGAGTATCTTCACACATAAGGCAAGGAAAGGGAGAGTAAAATGGTCAGTTAGGTTAGTCAGTGTGTGTGTCTGGTTGATTGGATGACGCTAATATACACCTGATGATGCCTTACTTTGCTATTGTATCTATCTGCATATCTACCTATCTATCGCCACTCTCATACCAGTATACTGTATGTATATATATATATATATATATATATATATATATATATATATGTATGTATGTATCTATCTATATATATATATATGTATAGATATATATGTTTATATATATATATATATATATATATATAATATATATATATATATATATATGTACATATATATGTTTATATATATATATATATATATATATATATATATATATATATATATATATATATATATATATATATATATATATCGTCTCTCTCTAATGCTGCAACAAGTAATGAAGGGTAAGTAAGAGTTAGGTTATTCAGTGTGTGGTTGATTGCATCACGCTGACAGACCTGAGCACACTGCACCTTACCATTGTACCTCTTCTCGTTTTCCTCCTCTCTTTACCTGTATATCTATCTATCTATCTATCTGTCAACCTTTCTATCTACATCTCTCTTGTATCAATCTGTTTTTTTTCTGTTGGTTTGACCTTCCTCTATCAGGCACTCTTTACTTTATATGTATTTATCTACCCGTATATCTATTTTATATCTATCTATCTGTCTCTATTACATTATAATCATTCTGTCTGCCCTTCTTATCAGGCTATCTTTCTTTACATTAATTCATCCATCTGTCTGTCTATCTATTTAACATCTGTCTATCTGACTATATTTTTCTCTCTCCACTTCTCTATTTGTATTCATCTTTTAACCTATAGTTTTATAAACGAAAAATGAACCCAAGGCTGAAATCCTCCTTTCCAAGAATACTAACACGACAGGCAAAAATATAAATTTATTGGATACACCGTCTCTCTCTCTCTCTCTCTCTCTCAAATTTTGCTTCCAAAGATTAAAAACAAGACCGCAAAATAATAAATAAAAATCCATCTACATTCCGTCTCTCTCTCTCTCTCTCTCTCTCAAAAATCCGTCTACTGTATATACCGTCTCTCTCCCTCTCTCAAAAATCCGTCTACTGTATATACCGTCTCTCTCTCTCTCTCTCTCTCTCTCTCTCTCTCTCTCTCTCTCTCTCCAGCGCCCGGAGCGAATTCTTTACACTCACTTAAGGGTTAGTCAGACCTCAGAATTTGAAGGGAGGCTTTGTGAGGAGGAGGAGGAGGAGGAGGAGGAAGAGGAAGAGGAAGAGGAAGATGAGGAGGAGGAGGAAGAAGAGGAGGAAAAGGAGGAGTTACATAGATACACAGACCTTACTGGCACTTCTAAGCAACCTAACCTATAGCTTTGAGAGAGAGAGAGAGAGAGAGAGAGAGAGAGAGAGAGAGAGAGAGAGAGTTAACAAAAGTAAATTGGGAAGCGAGAAATCGGGGGAGGGAAAGAATGAAAAGGGGAGGGGGAAGGGAAAGGGCGACAGGGGTAGGGAAGGGAGAAAAGGAAGGAGGCAGGCAAGAAATCACAGAAAAAGGGTGAAAGAAGGGAGGGGAGAGGGAGGGAGAGGGGGAGGGGGAGGAGGAGAGAGGGAGAAAAGAAGCCGGAGGAAGAGGAAGGGAAGGAGTGGAAGGAGGAAAGATGAAGGGAGGGGAGGGGAAGGAAAACAAGGGGGAGAGATGAAAGAGGGAAGGAAAGAGGACAGAAGGCAGGGAGGGGAAGGGAGAGGAATGGGTGGGGAGGTAAGATGAGAGGGAAGAACAGAGGGAGAATGAAAGGAGGAAGGGTAGTGGAGGGGAAAGGAGAGGTAGAGGGGACGAGGGAAGGGAGGAGAGGGCACGGGGGTAAAGGGGACGAGGGAGGGGAGGGGAGGGGAGGGGAGAGGAGAGGTAAAGGGGACGAGGGAGGGGAGGGGAGGAGAGGGGTAGAGGGGACGAGGGAGGGGAGGAGAGGGGAGGGGAAGCAAGGGGAGGGAGGGGAGTATTTTAACACAATACAAACAGTAGTGCTTAATAGGCTTCCAACCATGCCCCTTCCCCCCACCTCCCTAATCTTTCTCTCTCACTCTCTCTCTTTCACCCTTTTCTCTCCCTCTCCTACCCAGAAATTTCTCGTCTTTCCTCTCTCTATATTCAGTATCTCTCTCTCTCTCTCCTACCCAGAAGTTTGTCGTCTCTATATCCTCTAAAATACTCATTCTCTCTCTCTCTCCCCGCCCATCACACCTGTGGGGCATAAATCAACAGGTATAAATAGGTTAATCACTTTACCTGGCCGCCCACACCACTCAACCACCCACATACTTAACCCTTTCATTCCCACCACCTATTTTTAAGTCTAATTATTTGATTTACTTTATTTTCACTTATTTTACGTATTATTTTTCCACCTCAACACCATTTTCAAGGGAGGACGTGTTTCTATGTCCTTTATACTCAAACTTGGCCTAAAATTTCCATCCCTCCATCTTTAACACTACCAGTGACACTGCTGCCGGTGTGATCTTATCTGAGAAGAGCTTTAAACTTGTGTATGCTGGCAGCTGATTAATAACACCAACATAATAATAATAATAACCAACAATAATAATAATAAAAAATAATAACAACAACAATAATAATAATAATAATAATAATAATAATAGCAATAAAATAATAACAATAATATATAAATAAAAGAATAATAATACCAATAAATCTCACACGCCATTGTACTAAAAAGCTCAATTATTCTGCCTGAGTGGCCCTTTAGAAGTGCAATAATTCTTACTGAGTGGCCCGTACAGCCTGAGCAGCGTAATTATGCTCTCTGAGTGGGTAAACATCACCCATCCTTACTGAGTGGCCCAAGAACATCCTCTAGCCAAAACCGCCATACTTATTTCTTGTCAACAGGCGATTTATCTCACCTCATATTGACCTAGTGAATGAAAATTTTTGGTAACCCCTGTAGTTCAAAAAGCCTCTCGAGATTGGAATAAAATCGTCTGTGATGATAAAAATAAATAAATAAATAAATAAAAACACAAACGCGTCATCTAATTCAGTGGGTTAAGTGGGCGTAATAATCCTCTCTGAGTGGGTAAAATATAATATCCTTACTAAGTGGCCCCCAATTCTATCCAACCCGCCTGATTAAATCCCCCTTCCTCCCTGATTAAATCCCCATATAATCCCTACTCAGTGTAACAGCTGTGGCTTATGCCGTATGAGTGGCCTGGGACCCGTCATAATCCCTTCTGAGTGGCCCCCCCTATACAGCTGTCACTTATCCCGCCTGAGTGGCCCACCGTCAACAGCTGTCATCATGCTCGCTGAGTGGACCCAAACAATACCACGTGACTCTGATATGGGACGGGGTATGGGGGATGAAAGTGAGAGGGGAAGGGGGAGGGAAGTGGAGGGGGGAAGAAGGGGAAGAAAAAGGAGGTGGGAGGCAGGAGGGAGAAAGAGGCAGAAGAGTATGGAGGATGAAAGTGAGAGAGGAAGGGGGAGGAAGGTGGAGGGGGGAAGAAGGGGGAGAAAAAGGAGGTGGGAGGTAGTGGGGAGAGAGAGGCAGAAGAGTATGGGGGATGAAGGTGAGAGAGGTAGGGGGAGGGAAGTGGAGAATGGAAAAGGGGGAGAAAAAGGAGGTGGGAGGAGGAGGGAGAGAGGCAGAAGAATATGGAGGATGAAAGTGAGAGAGGAAGGGGGAGGGAGGTGGAGAGGGGAAGAAAGGGGAGAAAAAGGAAGTGGGAGGCAGAAGAGAGAGAGAGGCAGAAGAGTTTGGGAAATGAAAGTGAGAGAGGAAGGGGATGGGAAGTGGAGAGGGAAAGAAGGGGGAGAACAAGGAGGTGGGAGGCAGGAGGGAGAAAGAGGCAGAAAAAGGGAAGGGGAGGAGAGGGTGGGAAGGTGATGGGGAAGGGCAATGAAATGGAAAGGGTGAGAGGTGAGGGGGGAAAGGAGGAAATGAAGCAGAGAGAAGGTAGAGAGGGAACAAAGGATGGAGAAAGGGGGGGAAAGAAAAGGGATGGGAGAAAAAGAGAGGGAGAGAGAAAATCAGAAAAAGACGAGAAAGAGGGATGGACTGGGAGGGGAAATGAAGGATGAAAAATGAGGAAGGGGAAGGGGAGATACGGGATGAGGGATGGAAAAGGTGGACTCCTCATTCACCCAATCAACTCCTCATTCACCCAATCAACTCTTCATTCACCCAATCAACTCTTCATTCATTTACCCAATCAACTCTTCATTCATTCATTCCATCAACTCTTCATTCATTCCAACAATATCTATTCCATCATCTTTCTCCACAGCTACTACTACTACCATTACCACCACCACAACTACTACTACCACCACCACTACTACTACTACTAATACCACCACCACCACCACTACTACTACTACTAATACCACCACCACTACTACTACTACTCAAATAACCCGCTGAAAGAAACCGTCTGTGGGCAGCAAGACTAAAACAAATGACGTGTTAGTTTCAGACCTTCCTTCAAAATTTCCTTCACTTCTCTCCACTCATTTTCACACTATCGGTAACTCATTCGTTCATTCAAATCTTCAGTCATTTATTCTTCACCCATTCATTCACACAATTCTTCACTCGCTCACTCACTGATTTAATTCTTCACTAATTCACTCAGTTCCTCACCCACTCATTCATTCTTCATTCATTCAAGTCTTCAATCATTCAGTTCTCCACCCACTCATTCATTCCTTCAATTCTTTGTTCACTCATTCATTCAATTAACTCGTCACTCATTCATTCACTCATATATTCATTCATTCAGTTCTTCACTCATTCATTCACTCAATTCTTCACTTATTCATTCATTCAATTCTTCACTCACTCATTCACTCAATTCTTCATTTATTCATTCAATTCTTCACTCATTCACTCAATTCTTCACTCATTCATTCACTCAATTCTTCACGCATTCACCCAATTTTTCACTCATTCATTCACTCAGATCTTCACTCACTCCATTCATTTCTTCATTCACTTTCTTCATCCATTCAATTTTTCATTTAATTCTTCATTTATTCATTGATTCACTCAATTTTTCATTCAATTCTTCATTCCTTCATTCACTATCTTCAATTATTCATCAAAACGCGAGAGCCTGTGAGGTATGAAAATTGGACTGACGACGGATGTGACTTTCATTTTACGCTGTTTGAGAGAGAGAGAGAGAGAGAGAGAGAGAGAGAATAACCGAGTAACGAGATAAAACGCACCAGAGATAAGGCAATGGCGTGAATGATGAAAGAAAAATGGGGGGGAGGAAATGACACACACACACACACACACACACGCAACGGGAGAGAACGAGGCCCCACGAGAACCAGCGAGACCCCCACGAGAACCAGCGAGACCCCACGAGACCGAGCGAGAGACAGAGAGAGATAAAGGAACATTACAATGCTGATATATTCGTCCATTAGATGAGGAAGAAGCGCCAGCCTTGATCTCCAATGAAGTGTGTAGCCAGACTTTGCATGCCGGAGCCCGCCCTTCCAACGCAAAGCCCCACCTTTTACTTCCCACACTAATACAACAATTTTATACCATTACGATACACCAAATGGGGTAGCAACGAATACTTATGACAATTTACTTTACTTTCGTTCAGTTTTTGTTAATTTCAGAGGCTTTTTTTTCTTTCCTTTTTTTTATTATTATTATTATTATTATTATTATTTCTCACACGAACAACAATTTTATACCATTACGATACACCAAATTGGATCTGAACGTACACTTATGACAATTTCCTTTACTTTTCGGTCACTTCTGTTTGATGTATGAGGTATTTTTCTGTAATATTTGCCCTTTTTTCCTTTGGTTCCCCTCAAGTATCCGCACAATTATATACCACTTATACCATCACGATACAGCAAATTGGCTTTGAACGTATATATTTGGGAATTTCTTTTACTTTCGATCACCGCTCTTGGCTTCTATCGATTTAACAGGCTTTTCTTTTTTACTTTTTTTGGAGGGGGGAGTATTTCTACATATTTGAATAATTTTATATCATTTATACGATTACGATACATAAAATTGGCCTTGAACGTAAATATGTGGGAATTTCCTGTACTTTCGTTCAGTTTTTATCAAATTGAGAGGCAGTTTTCTCTAGTTCTTACACTTTCGTTTTGTTTGACACGTATGCCAACATTGTATATCATTTGACCAATTACCATACACGAAATTGGCCTTTAACATATATTTCTGATAATTTCTTGAAGCAGAGTAGACACTGATAACACGGCTCAGTCACCTGGTGTGGGCGTGGGTGTGGCAGTGGGGGTAGGAAATGAATAAATGATGCAGGACACACTGATAACACGGCTCAGTCTGCTGATGTGGGAGTGAGTGTGAAAGTGGGGATAGGAAATGAATAAATGATGCAGGATAGAATCTGATAACACGGCTCAGTCTGATGATGTGGGCGTGGGTGTGACAGTGGGGATAGGAAATGAATAAATAATGCAGGATAGAGACTGGTAACACGGCTCAGTCTCCTGGTGTGTGCGAAGGAAATGAATGAATTATGGAGGAGAGACGCCGACAACGCTGACTGACCCGTCCCCAAAACAGTCAAATCACCCGGGCCTGTGTGTGTGTGTGTGTGTGTGTGTGTGTGAAACTGGGCGTATGCGTGTGATTGCGTGTGTGCACGTGTGTAATACCCTGAAGCACAAAAACAGGTGTGTGTGTGTGTGTGTGTGTGTGTGTGTGTGTGTGTGTGTGTGTGTGTGTGTGTGCTGGCGTAAGACAAACACACTCCCCCTCACCACCTAATTGCCGTAAAACACGCCACTTGAGAGAGAGAGAGAGAGAGAGAGAGAGAGAGAGAGAGAGAGAGAGAGAGAGAGAGAGAGAGAGAGAGAGAGAGAGAGAGAGAGAGAGAGAGAGAGAGAGAGAGAGAATTAGTGAAAAACAGTAAGAATGAATGTGTGCATGTATGAGAGAGAGAGAGAGAGAGAGAGAGAGAGAGAGAGAGATACAATCCTTCATATACACTAAACGTATGACCTCGGAATATACAATCCTTTCAATTCTATTCTACCCGGTTGAGAAGAGCATCAAGTAGTGCAAATAATAATGGCTATAACCCCTCCAGTTGCAAAGATCTCTCCTGTGATATAAAAGAAAAAAAAAAAAAAATCGTTTAAAAGTAGCAATGTTAAAATTAGATGTAGTAGTAGTAGTAGTGGTGATGGTGGCGGCGGCTGTAGTAGTAGTAGGAATAATAATAATAATAATAATAATAATAATAATAACAATAATAATAATACTAGTAGTAGTATACACATCCCTACTACCATTCCCTCCCCATACGTACACACAGAATCCACACACACACACACACACACATTTTCTAGCCACACACACACACACACACACACACACACTGCAAACACATCCAGCTTCACTACACACTCAAACACTACCATTTCCCACCATCTACACACCTCTACTACCATCGCCCTCCCATACACACACACCAGCACCCATACACACACACATTTTCCAGCCATACACACACCTACACAGCCATACACACATCACTCTCCCTACCGCTCACACCCCATTCACTGATACCCTACCTATCATAATCCTATATATGATTCTATTACGCTCTCTCTCTCTCCTGGGGAAAAATGGAGATGGAAGAAGGAAAGAAAATGAGGAGTGAGAGAGAGAGAGAGAGAAAGAGAGAGAGCGAGAGAGAGAGAGAGAGAGAGGGAGAGAGAGAGAGAGATGAGGAGGTGGGAGTAGGAGGGAGAAAGAGAATACAGAGGAGAGAAAAAAAGGAAGAAGAAAGGGGAGGAGGGGAAGAAAAACAACGTGACAGGGAGGGAAAAACAGAGAGAGAATGGAGGAAAGAGGAGGAATGGGGAGAGAAAGGGGGAGAATGGGTAGGGAGGAGGGGGGAGGAATGGGGAGAGAAAGGGGGAGAATGGGTAGGGAGGAGGGGGAAGAGATGGAGAGAGAAAGGGGGAGAATGGAGAAGAAGGGGGAGGAAGAGACAGAAAGAATGAGGGAGGAAGAGAATGGGAAGGTATGAGGAAAGAAAGGGGAAGAGGAAAAAGGAGAGAAAGGACAGAGAGAGAGAAGGAGAGAAGTGAGAGGAGGGGAGAGGGGAGGAGGGAGGTAGAGAGGGAGGGAGGAGGGAGGTAGAGAGGGAGGGAGAGGTTCGGCAGAGCGTAAAAAGCAATTGAATGTTTCCAAAGTGATAACATTTGGCGAGAGAGAGAGAGAGAGAGAGAGAGAGAGAGAGGTCTTCCACACCCCACCTCCCTTTTCCCCTTTCCTTCCTTCCCCCACCTTCTCTCTCTCTCTCATTCATTTTTTTCTATTCCTTCTCCCCCGTCTATCTTTCTCCCTCCCTCTATATATCTATCTTCTTCCCTTCTCCCTCACTCCCTTCCTCCCCCATCTCTCTCCCTTCCCCTTTTCTTCCTCATTTTTCCTCACCATCTCTCTCCCTTCCCTTTTTCTCCCTCATTTTTCCTCACCATCTCTCTCCCTTCCCCTCTTCTCTCCCTCCTCTCCCCGTTTTCCCTCTCCCTCCCCCATCCAACCGGCCTGATGTAAACCAATTGGGTTAAAACAGCGATACGGTACTTAAACACGCACACGGCTAAACGTACACACGAAACACCTACACGTTCATAAGCCATACACACGCACACACAAGGGAGAAGTACACATATCAGATACACATACACGATCATACAAAAGGAAAAGTACACATAGAAAACATGTACACATACACACACACATTCTCTCTCTCTCTCTCTCTCTCTCGGATACATTAGCATACATTCAAATTATATTTTTTTCATACATTCTCTAACACGAATTTATTATATTTTTATTTAACTGACAGAATTTAGTTACCTTAGGGACCGAAAATGATAGATAGATAGATAGATGGATAGATAGACAGATATAGACAAGAAGATATATGCTAATAGAAATGAATGGATATGGAGAGTATCAGAGAGTGAGAGAGAGAGAGAGAGAGAGAGAGAGAGAGAGAGAGAGAGAGAATATGCATCCATGAGTACCAATTAAAATTCTCTAAAATAAATAATAAATAAAATAAATGAAAAAAAAAAAATAAATGATAACTATTTTCTATGGGCAGGGAGATAACCACTGTCTCTGGCCTTAGATATGGGGGGCAAGGAAAAGGGCAATAGGAAGATAAGGGCAAGGAAGAAGGGGAGAGATAAGGACAAGAAAGGGCACTAAAGATAAGACGAGAGAGAGAGAGAGAGAGAGAGAGAGAGAGAGAGAGAGAGAGAGAGAGAAAGGCAAGAACGATAAGAACAAGAAAGGGCAATAGGAGGATAAGGGCAAGAAAGAGATCAGGGAGAGATAAGGGCAAGAAAGAGATCAGGGAGAGATAAGGGCAAGAAAGAGATCAGGGAGAGATAAAGGCAAGAGAGATAAGGGAGAGATAAGGGCAAGAAAGAGATCAGGGAGAGATAAGGGCAAGAAAGAGATAAGGGCAAGAAAGAGATCAGGGAGAGATAAGGGCAAGAAAGAGATCAGGGAGAGATAAGGGAAAGAAAGAGATCAGGGAGAGATAAGGGCAAGAAAGAGATAAGAGCAAAGAAACATATGGGCAAGAATGAGATAAAGGAGAGAAATAGGGGCAAGAAAGGGCTATAGGAAGATATGGGCAAGAATGGGAGTAAAGGTAGATAAGGGCAAGAAAGAACAGCAAGATAAGGGCAGGAAGAGACGAGGGAGAGGGCAAGATGGTAATGTTAGGCCAAGTTAGAGTGAAGAGAGTGTGGTTGAGGTGAGAGATGAGGGCAAGTAAGTTTTCCAAGGGGCAAGGAAGGGCAGTAAGGGCAAGGAAGGGCAGGTAAAGGGTCAGGTGTTGGTGTAAAAGTGTTGGTGCCATTAGCGGCCATATTATCGTTGTTGACCAAGTTTTAATTACTCTTTGATGTGTAAATGAACTGCCTCGCTCACCCTCCCTCTCTCTCTCTCACTTTCCCTCTCTCTCTCTCAACCACAACTGCCATCACCACTCACTTTCTCTCACTTGCTCACTCTCTCTCTCTCTAACACAACTACCGTCACCACCGTTAACCACAATTACCACAACCACAACCACCACCACCACCACTGACTCTCCTTTACTTTCTTCATCTCTCTCTCTCTCTCTCTCTCTCTCTCTCTCTCTCTCTCTCTCTCTCTCTCTCACACACACACACACACACACACACACACACACAGCGTTGGAGTTTGAAATGAAAGCGTTTTATGGAAATTGGCTGAGCGGAGCTAGATGGATAGATAGATAGACAGATAGATATTGAATTAGGTTGATAGATAGATAGATTTTTAATTAGACATAGGATGACGGATAGACCACAAGGATATCTATCTACCTTATTTATCTATTCATTTTATCTATCTATCTATACATCACTCATCTTAACTACTCTCTTCACTCTAACTTGGCCTAAAACTGCCATCTCGCCATCTTGAATCCTAAGCTGTGACAAAATATTAACACTAGAATATGATGCTAGTCACGAAGAAGTGCTATGGTAAGGATGTTAAGTCACTCTGAGCTTAAGGAAATAGAAATCTGTCAAGTTAAAATGAATGCGCTATAGGCGGAGATATCAGTCGTTTCCCTAGCACTTCCTCGTGACTAGTGCCACAATTGAAGTGTAAATACCCAGCAATTCTCATCCTTAAGCAGCTTATTTCCCGAAGCTCCGGGGCAGAAAAGGGCAATACTACGGCTCCACATCCTTCCCACGGCACTTCTTCGTGACTAGCATCATATTCCAGTGTTAGTCCCTGGTTAAAACTCAAGATGGAGAGATGGCAATGGTAGGCCAAGTTGGAGTGAACAGAGTGTAGTTGAGATGAATGATATATAAGTAGACGAAGATGAATAAGACAGAGATGATGGTCGTTCTGTAGTGGATGATTTTGTTATGTGATCTCTCTCTCTCTCTCTCTCTCTCTCTCACGCACACACACACACACACACACACACACACACACACAACAATCACATACGACCGCCATTCACAAACACAATTTCGGCTCCTTTCCTTCTCGGCACAAGGGCACACGTCGGCCCCTCCCTCTCTTCCGGCTCCTGTGTGTGTGTGTGTGTGTGTGTGTGTGTGTGTGTGTGTGTGTGTGTGTGTGTGTGTGATAGAAATCGATCGATATATAGAGAATTTTGCCCAAGAAACTATACAAATATATGAATGTGTTTATGTAAGAGAAGAACTGATTAGAATGTGTGTGTGTGTGTGTGTGTGTGTGTGTGTGTGTGTGTGTGTGAAGGTTAGAGGAAAAGGGATGATGTTATGAGGGGAAAGGGGAAAATGAGAGGGAGGGAAAAAGAGGAGGAAGGGGAGGGAGGAAAGAGGGGAGGGAAAAAGGGAGAGGAAGAGCGGGAGGAGGAGGAGGGAGGAGGGGGAGGGGAGAGTGAAGGGGGAGGGGAGGGGGTCGACAAGGGTATCTTTAGATGAGATTATACGGGCCAGTAAATCCATTCTGAGAGAGAGAGAGAGAGAGAGAGAGAGAGAGAGAGAGAGAGAGAATCACCCATAATATTTTACTCATCCGTTATTCACTCATTCATGCACTTACTGAGAGAGAGAGAGAGAGAGAGAGAGAGAGAGAGAGAGAGAGAGAGAGAGAGAGAGAGTGTCCATCCCCCCACACACTATCTCAATTATTCACTCATTCATTCACACATTCATTATTCATAAACTTTCATTAATTCAGTTTCGTATTTCGTGACATCTTCTTTTATTTCTTCGTTTCACTCCTCCCTTCTCTCCCTTCCTTTGTTCTTACCTTCCTCCTTCTTTCCCTTCTCTCCCTTTCTTTTCTCTTTCCCTCCTTCCTTCGTTCTTACCTTCCTCTTTCTTTCCCTTCTCTCCCATCCTTTTCTCTTTCCCTCCCTCCTTCTTCTTCCTTCCATCTTTCCTCCATTTTTCCGATGTCTACTCATTCCTCTTCAACTTCCTTCCTTCATTTCTTTACTCCTCCCCTCCACCTTTTCCCTCTTCTTCATCCTTCGTTCCTTCCTTCTCTACTTCTTCCCTCCTTCATCCTACCCTTTCTTACACCTCTCCTCCTTTCCGCTTCTTTATCTCATTCTGTGTGTGTGTGTGTGTGTGTGTGTGTGTGTGTGTGTGTGTGTGTGTATGAATCTCCACACTTCAACACCCATGTATACATTTATGTGTGTACGCCAATTATGCGCCAGTGTGTACATAAAGCAACTAATACTCGCTTCATGTGCGTATGTGTGTGTAGGTTAATTGATGCGAAAGTGATGTGGGTAGTCGTGTGTACATTATCAAGTGTGTGTGTGTGTGTGTGTGTGTGTGTTCCATTCATGTGTGCATTTAAGCAATACTGGGGGCCATGCATAAGCGTACACCAATTTGCGTGCACAGGTGTGTGTGTGTGTGTGTGTGTGTGTGTGTGTGTGTGTGTGTGTGTGTGTGTGTGTGTGTGAGAGAGAGAGAGAGAGAGAGAGAGAGAGAGAGAGAGGAGGGGGAGGGGTGACAGCTGTTAAGGGGGGGAGGGGGAGACTGATCAAATCCTCATTACGGTAGCAACATCACACACACACACACACACACACACACACACACACACACACACACCATGCGTTTACCCAGACACCCATCAACTCATGCCTTATACTGACTCATCCTTTACCTACCTACCAAATACCCACACTTACACACCAAATACTCAACACATGCCTAATACCGACTTAGTTTTTAGTCACTTATACCTAACACACACACACACACACACACACACACACTTTCTCATCATCATTCATTGTAACATCCATCCTTTATTCAAGTGTCTATCTTTGTTTTTCACTTATATCTATCTATCTATCACTCAACATTCACTTAATATCTATCTATCACTCATTATTCACGTATTAATATCTATCTATCTGTCTATCACTATATCTATCACTCATCATTCACTATCTATCTATCATTCACTTATTTTCACTCGTCTACTTACTCATTACAAACTCATTTATAAAGTCTATCGCTTACCCACATATATCTCTTAATTTATCTATCAACCTATCTATTTATCTATCTATCATTCACATATATCCATCTATCACTCATTACTGCTCCCTATCGTTCATTATTTCCGTAGCATTTCAATATATATAATTATTTATCAATATTTTTACTTATATATCTATCATTTACTCCTATAATTTATCTATTCAAAACCCATCTATCACTTATTCATTTATCTATCATTTATTCATTTATTTATCTATCATTTACTCAGTTATCTATCATTTATTCATTTATCTATCTATCTTTGATTCATTTATATATCATTTACTCATTCAATTATCTACCATTCACTCATTCATTTATCTATCATTCACTCATTCATTTATCTATCATTCACTCATTCATTTATCTATCATTCACTCATTCATTTATCTATCATTCACTCATTCATTCATCTATCATTCACTCATTCATTTATCTATCATTCACTCATTCATTTGTCTACCATTCACTCATTCAGCTATCTATAATTTACTCATTCATTCATCTATCATTCATTCATTCATCTATCAATCACTCATTCATTTATCTATCATTCACCCATTCATTCATTTATCCATCACTCATTCACTAATCTATCATTCTCTCATTCATTTATCTATCATTCACTCATTCATTTATCTATCATTCATCATTATTGACCTCCCTATCTATCATTTCCCCATTTCCCCATCAAATACTCATCTCTTACCCATTACAATGACCCTGTCCCTAATCTGTTTCTTGCTCTCTCTCTCTCTCTCTCTCTCTCTCTCTCTCTCAAAGGATTACATGCTGATATAACGTGTTCAATATACCGGTACTGTATAATGTGTATAATATTAAGAGAGAGAGAGAGAGAGAGAGAGAGAGAGAGAGAGAGAGAGAGAGAGAGAGAAATGGGATAGAAAAACGGAGAATGAAGGAAAAAGAGAAGAGGAAAGGAAGAGCAGGGGAGAGCGAGGGAGAGAAGGGGAGTGGAGGAAGGAGGGGGGAAGGGGAAGAGGAGGGGAGAGAGGGAGGAGGGGTGGGGAATGGAGGGGGGGGAGTGTTTACCTTACCTTCCCCATCAATCATCTATTAATCCCCAGGTAGCTACTGCCCAGGTGGGGGAGGGGGAGAGGCAGGGGGAGGGGGGGAAGGATTAGGGATATTAATGGGATTTAAGAAGAATAAATATGCATTATCTGAAAAAGAAAATGTGTGACTTCTGTGATGATGATGATGATGATGGTAGTAGTAGTAGTAGTAATAGCAGCAGAGGAAGCAGTAGTAGTAGTAGTAGCAGTAGTAAAAGCAACAGCAATAATAATAATAATAATAATAATAATAATAATAACAATAATAATAATTAGTAATAATAATAATAATAATAATAATAAAAATAACTATAATAACAATAAAAATAATAATAATAATAGTAATATAATAATAGTAATAATAATAATAACAATAATAATAATTAGTAGTAATAACAATAATAATAATAATAAAAATAACTATAATAATAACAATAAAAATAATAATAATGAGAGTAATATAATAATAATAATAATAATAATAATAATAATAATAATAGCTCTTCAACACTGACGATGCTTATCAAACCCCTCACCACAAAGACGTCCTTCTCATTTTTTACATTTTAATTGTTTTGTTAATGGAGTGGTTAGATTCGGCTTTCATTGACCCCTTCAGTACCAGATCCTTTCTTAAATATGAAGAAAATCGCCGAGTGTGTGTGTGTGTGTGTGTGTGTGTGTGTGTGAGGCAGGGGGCAGGAATTGAGTAACCGGTGCATGACAGACACTGATAACGCTCAGCCGTACCCGGAATACACACGAAATCAGCCGGCGGAGTGCCAGAAGTGCTATATTCGGACCACCCTGCATAAACCACGTCATCGCGCTGAAGGGGGCTAATACATTTCCACTGCTCACATAAACCTAACATTTTTAGCCACATAAACCAAAGAACAAAGAAGAGAAAGTAAACAAAGAGGAAAAGATGCGATGAAAGGAAAAAAAATTGCTAATACATTTCCACAGCTCACATAAAGTTAATATCTTTAGCAACATAAACCAAAGAACAAAGACAAGAAAGTAAACAAGAGAAAGAGAAACAGAGGAAGGAAAAAAATGAAACGAAACGAAATGAAAAGAACAGAGCAGAGAAATAAGAAAAGCCAGGCAAAGCAAACCAGCTAAAACTCTACGCGAAACGACTATTATTTACCATTCTACACAGGCTGGGGTACGTTGGGGTTGAAACTCGAGGGGTGGTTTGGGGTTCATTGCTCATCATACCGTCCCCTTATATATACGGACTGCTTAGCCTAGCCCCGGGACCCTACGCTTCCTAGACCAAAAAGGGGGAAAGGAAGAAAGAATGAAAGACAGGAAGGAAGGATGGAAAGGGAGAAAAATATGATAATGGATGGATAGGACAGATTGGGGAAACTTGAGCACCACTGACGATACACATACATACATCCAGATATATACATACATACATACATATACATACAGATATACATAGATATACACATACATACAGATATATACATACATAGATATACACGTACATAGATATATGCATTCATACATATATACACATACATACATACATACAGATATATACATACACATACATACATACAGATATATACATACATACATATATATACACACATAGGATATACGAGCAATAGGTGAGGTAGCACTTAGCGGTGGTAGTCCAAATCACATTATAACTACACCAACAATGACTACAACACGCTCAAAGGAGACGGGGGGAGGGGGTTGGGAGGGGGGACAGGGTGGAGGGATGGAGGGAAATGGAGAGGTGGGAAGGGTATTTAGTCAGACCCCTGGAGGGACACACAAAGGCGGCAGGAAAAGGAGGAGAATTGACGGGGGGGAGGGGGAGGGAGGGAGGGAAATATGGGAAAGGCAGGAGGGGAGGGAGGAGAGGTGGAATGAGAGAGGGAAAAGAGGGAAGGAAAAAGGTAGAAAAGAAATGGAAGGAGGGAGGGAGGGAAGCCTGGAGGAGGGAAAGTGGAGAGAAGGAGGGAAAACAGGGAAGGGCAAATGACGAAGAAGGAGGGAGGAAGAATGATGAGGAGGGGAAGGGGGGAAGGGGCAGAGGAAAGAAAGGGAAGGAAGGAAGGGAAGGCAAAGAATTACACAAATACACAGACTTTATCCGTCTAACGAGGCGATCTGACCTGACTAACAAAAATAATGCTTGTCATAGTAGCAAGATTGTGTGTGTGTGTGTGTGTGTGTGTGTGTGTGTGTGTGTGTGAGAGAGAGAGAGAGAGAGAGAGAGAGGGGGGGGGACAAATAAGGAGGGGTGAGGGGGGTGGGGGAGGAAACAAATCGACTTTAAGAGCTTTTATGTTCAGTGATGGATCAACCCTGTATTGTTAAAGAGGGGAGGGGAGGGGAGGGGAGGGGTGGGGGAGGGGAGAGGAGGGGAGAAGGGGAGGGAGGGGAGGGGAGGGGAGGGGAGGAGAAGGGGAGGGGAAGGGAGGGGAGGGAGGGAGTGGGAGGTGAAGGAAGGGTGAGTGACAGGGGGAGGAGATGGAGGAAAGGGATGAGAGGGAGAAGGGAAGGGGGAGATAAGTGGGAGAAAGGGAAGAGGAGAGTTGAGGAAGGAGGGAGAGAGAGAAAGGGGGTAAGAAGATAGGGAAAGAGGAAAGGAGGGAGGAGAGAAGACGGCAAGGGAAAAGGTAAGTGACTGATTGATGAAAGAGAAGAGGGGAAGAGGTAAGGGGGAGGGAGAAAGAGGGGTGGGAGGGGATGGAGGTGGGAAGAGGAGGAAGGAGAAGGAAGGGGAAGAGAGGGAGAGGGGTGCATATAGAGGAGAGAGGGGGAGGGGGAAGGGGGAGAGGGAAGCAAGAAAAAGTAGATGGAAGACTAGCGAGGAAATCAACTTTGTGAGAGAGAGAGAGAGAGAGAGAAACTATACCAATACATGCAAGAACGTGCTCATGTGTGTGTGTGTGTGTGTGTGTGTGTGTGTGTGTGTGTGCTAAAGAATGTGTACAGGTTATCTACTGCTCTGAACCTTCTTTATGAATACTAGGTCATATCTTTGTCATATTTCTCTCCCCCCCTCCCTACCGCTCTCTCTCTCTCTCTCTCTCTCTCTCAATTATTCCCCTCTTCTTCCCTCTCCCCGTCTCCTCCCTCCCTCCCTCTCTCTCTTAATTTTTCCCCTTTTATTTCCTCTTCTTCCCTCTCCCCGTCTTTCCTTCTCTCTCTCTCTCTCTCTCTCTCTCACTATGAAGGATGAGTACGGGTGAAGAGAGGGAAAGGATACTGGGGATGGAAGAGAAGAGGAAGGAGTGGAGGGAAAGAGGGGCTGAAAGGGGGAAGGGAGAGAAAAGGGAGGGAGAGGCGAGGGGGAAGGAATGGAGAGGTGAGAGAAAGAGGGAAAAGAAACAGAAGGGAAAAATGATGGAGAGAGAGAGAGAGAGAGAGAGAGAGAGAGAGAGGTGGAGGGGGGCTGTAAGTCTGTCAGAGTGAACATTTACATCATGGGTATTGGCTGCTGGGGAGGGGAGGGGAGGGGAGGAGGAAACCAGGAAGGGGAGGGGAAGGAAGGGGGGATGGTTGGGGAGGGAGAAATCGGTGTGAGGGGGAAGGACGGGGGAGAGGAAGAGCATGAGGGAAGGGAAAGAAAAGGAAGAAGAGGTTGGGTGGAAGGGAAGTCTTGGGAAGGAAGAAGAGTAAGAGTGGAAGGGATGGGGAGTGTATGTGGAAAGAGGAGATGGAAGGAAAATGGAAAAAATGAGGGGAAGATCAAGGGGAGGAGGATTTAAAAAAAGAAAAGTGAGGGAGAGAGAGAAGAGTGACGGGGAGGGGAAGTGTTAGGAAGGAGGGGAGGGAGGAGAGAAGGAGAGACACAGAGGGGGGAGTGAGAGGAAGAAGGGGAGGGAGGGGGGGGTGTGGAGGAGAAAGGGAAAGCAAGGGATGGGAAAAGACGTGAGGGGATAGGGAGGAGGGAGGGAGAGGAAAGAGAGAGAGGAGGGAAGAGGGAGGGGAAGGAGAGAGAGAGAGAAGGGAAGAGGGAGGGGGAGGGACAGGAGGGAAGGGGGGTAAGAGAGGTATATGAGGTATGTTTAATGTGACACGGAAATAAGTATACGACATCCACTGTAAGACCCCTGCCACTGTTATATTGAGAGAGAGAGAGAGAGAGAGAGAGAGAGAGAGAGAGAGAGTCCTGTACTGATATTTTTTGTACTATCAATAAATTAATAACTGAATAATAAAAAAAATAAGTATAGAAGAGCCCAAGATAAAATACGGAAAAAAAAATCAAAATTCTTATATATTTAGATAGATATGAACAGGGAGATAGACAGACAGAATGAGATAGACAGATACGCAGATAACTAGGTGGGTAAACAGGCAGGTAGATAGACAGATAGATAGATAGAGGGGTATGGACATGGATAGATACAATAGACTGATTAACAGAGAAGGCAAGTAGGCACCGATATAGTGTGTACGTATGTAGAAGTATATGTATGTATGTATGTATGTACGGTATGTATGTATGTAAGTATATATGTATGTCAACAAAGAAGGGAAAACATAGAGTATAGAAAATAAGAAGGCAGGAAGTGTCAGTAAGGTGGGTAGGCAGGTAAGTAGATGAGTTGGTAGGTGAGGAACCAAGGTAAGTAGGTAGGCAGGTATGTGGGTATAATCTGAAGGTAGGCAGGTAAGTAGATAGGTAAAATTGAAGGTAGGCAGGTAAGTAGGTAGGTAAAATTGAAGGTAGGCAGGAAAGTAGATAGTTAAGTCTGTAGGTAGGCAGGTATGTGGGTAGTAAGTCTGTAGGTAGGCAGATAAGTATGTAGGTAAGTCTGTAGGTAGGCAGGTAAGTAGGTAGTTAAGTTTCTATGTAGGCAGGTAAGTAGGTAGGTAAGTCTGTACGTAGGCAGGTATATAAGTTTTTGAGTAGACAGGTAAGTAGGCACAGTAGGTGAGGCAGAGCAGGGGGGTAGGCAGAGGTAAGGCAGCGACCCGTGTAATTGAGTTAAGAGAGGCCAGGTGAGAGAGAGAGAGAGAGAGAGAGAGAGAGAGAGAGAGAGAGAGAGAGAGAGAGAGAGAGAGAGATGCTGAGTAAAGAGATATAAATGTAGAGATTATAACCACACACACACACACACACACACACACACACACACGCACGCATAGTAATAGTAGTAGTAGTAGTAGTAGTAGTAGCTATAGCCCGAGGTTCATCTAAAAGTGAATGCAGTGGACAACCAGGCAAGAGACGCTCGGTTATATCAGTGCCACCACGTGCAGGCGTCCCCCCCCAACAACAATACACATACATACATACAGAAATACATACACAAACACAGGCATATAACTACATACACCAATACACATACATACATACACAAACACGGGCATATACATACACCAATACACATACATACATACATACACAAACACAGGCATATACATACACCAATACACATACATACATACACAAACACAGGCATATACATACACCAATACACATACATACATACACACACACAGGCATATACATACACCAATACACATACATACATACACAAACACAGGCATATACATACACCAATACACATACATACATACATACATACAGGCATATACATACACCAATACACATACATACATACACAAACACAGGCATATACATACATACACAAACACGGGCATATACATACACCAATACACATACATACATACACAAACACGGGCACAGAACTACATACGTACAAGAACAGATGGGGAAAGGTGAGTCAAGTAAATAGATAGACAGGTAAATAGATACATACATACTGATAGATAAATTGATTCTCAGCTGGTCTCTAGGCTTCAGTTCATTGCCTTTGGTGAGTAGACAGATAGATAAATTGATAGATAAAGAGAGAGAGAGAGAGAGAGAGAGAGAGAGAGAGAGAGAGGGAAACGGGGGTAGGGGAGGGGCAATTCCAGACCCATTTGTATAGGAGGGTGTCATTGGTTGCACCCATTCTCTCCTCCCTCCCTCTCTCTCTCTCTCTCTCTCTCTCGCATTTAACATTTAATTTTTCCAAACCTTTTCACCGTCTCATTAATCTTTAACTCTCAATTTTCTTTGTCTTCTTCCTTCCCCTCCCCTCCCCTCTCTTTCCCTCCTTCTTCCCGTCTCTCTCCCTCCCCCCTTCCCCTCTCATTTGCACCCCATTCCGGTAGTATAGGTCCCATTGTCCCTCCCCTCCCCTCCCTCCCTTTCATTCCCTTCCCATCCCACTTTCCCTCCCTTACCTTCTCTCTCCTTTCCTCCCCCCTCTCATTATTTTCCTATCTTTTCCCCCCTCCTTCTCTCTCTCTCCCCCCCTCTCCCATTCATTTCCTATCCCTTTTTCCTCCCCTCCCTTTCCTCCTCCCTCTCATTATTTTCCTATTCTTCTTTCTCTCTTCCCAATCTTACCTCTCCCACTCTCTTTTCTCCCCTTCTTTCCTCCGTCCGTCCCCACATTTTCCTTCCCTCCTCTCCCCTTCATCTTCCTCCTCTCCCCCTCCTTTCCTAACTTTCTCACACACTGCCCCCATCTTCAACCTTTCCTCCCCTCTTCCCCATCTCCCTCTCCTCCTTTCCCTTACCTCTCCCTACCCCAGCCCTCCGCTTCCATTCCCTCCCCTTCACCTCTCCCTTCTTCCATTCCCCTCCCTACTCCCCCTTCCCTTTCCTTACCTCCCCCTACCCCAGCCCTCTTCCTCCTTCCACCTCTCCCTTCTTTCATTCCCCTCGCTCCTCCTCCCCTTCCCTTTCTCTCCCTCCCTCCCCCGTTCCATTCCCCTCCCTCCTCCTCCTCCCATCCCCCTCCCTCCCTCCCCCAACAAAAGACCAGGAACCGGCCGTGAAATCATCCCCACTAATATATTTCCGCCCGGTTCATACCTGCCCCCCTCCCCCCATCTCTCTCTCTCCTCACCAGCTTTCTCTATATTTATTTTTTCTTATTCTTTGCATCCCTTCGCTTTCCTTCCTTTTTCTCTCCTCCCCGTCCATCCTCTCTTCCTCCTTTCCCTTCTGTGTATCCTTCCCTTCCCCTTCCTTCTCATACCTATCCTATACTCTTTAAATTTTTTTATCCCTTCCTCCCTCCATTCCATCCTTCACTCCGTTTCTTTTCCTTACTTCATCCTTCCCCTGCTCCTTCCTTTCCTTTTTTTTCCCTCGCTCCTTCTCCCTTTTCATCCCTCCCTCCCTCCTTCCTATCCTTTTCCCCTGATCTCTCTCTCTCCTTTTCCTTTTTCTTCTTTCCTTCCCTCCGTCCCTTATGTCTCTCCTCTTCCTTTTCCCTCCCACCCTCCCTCCTTCCTTTCCTTCTCTCCTGATATCACTCCTTTTCTTTTTTCATCCCTCCTTTCCTTCTTCCCTGATCTCTCTCTCCTTTTCTCTTTTCATCTTTCCTTCCCTCCTTCTTTTCCTTCTTCCCTTATCTCTCTCCTCTTCCTTTTCCATCCTTCCCTCCATCTCTCCTTCCTTTCCTTCTTCCTTGATCTCTCTCCTTTTCCATCTTTCCTTCCCTCCTTCCTTTCTTTCTTCCCTTATCTATCTCCTCTTCCTTTTCCCTCCCTCCCTCCCTCCTTCGTTTCCTTCTCTCCTGATATCACTCCTTGTCTTTTTTCATCCCTCCTTTCCTTCTTCCCTGATACTTCTCTCCTTTCTCTTTTTTTTCATCCTTCCTTCCCTCTTTTCCATCCTTCCCTCCCTCCCTCCTTTTCCTTCTTCCCTAATCTCTCTCCTTTTCCATCCTTCCCTCCCTCCCTTCTTTTCCTTCTTCCCTGATCTCTCTCCTTTTCCATCCTTCCCTCCTTCCCCGATATCTCTCTCCTATTTTTTTTTCATCCTTCTCTCCAAAATAAAAACGATTAAAAAAACACGTAAACCTTAAAAACAAACTTCACATAAATGAAACCTCCATTCAAAAAAAAAAAAAAAAAAAAAAAAAAAAAAAAACAGCGACCCCCCCAAAAAATCCAAACACCATACAAATAAACAAATAAGCAAATAAACAAATCCTAGACCCCATTAAACCCAGCAACCCATTACATGCCCATTAAACCCAGCAACCCATTACATCCCCATTAAACCCAGCAACCCATTACATCCCCATTAAACCCAGCAACCCATTACATTCCCATTAAACCCAGCAACCCATTACATGCCCATTAAACCCATTAAACTCATTACATGCCCATTAAACCCATTACATCCCCATTAAACCCAGCAACCCATTAATCCCCATTTAACCCAGCAACCCATTACATCCCCACTGAACCCAGCAACCCATTACATCCCCATTAAACCCAGCAACTCATTACATCCCCAATAAACCCAGCAACCCATTACATGCCCATTGAACCCAGCAACCCATTACATCCCCATTAAACCCAGCAACCCATTACATGCCCATTAAACCCAGCAACCCATTACATCCCCAATAAACCCAGCAACCCATTACATGCCCATTAAACCCAGCAACCCATTACATCCCCATTAAACCCAACAACCCATTACATCCCCATTAAACCCAACAACCCATTACATCCCCATTAAACCCAGCAGCCCATTACATGCCCATTAAACCCAGGAACCCATTACATCCCCATTAAACCCAGGAACCCATTACATGCCCATTAAACCCAGGAACCCATTACATGCCCATTAAACCCAGGAACCCATTACATGCCCATTAAACCCAGCAACCCATTACATCCCCATTAAACCCAGCAACCCATTACATCCCCATTAAACCCAGCAACCCATTACCTTTCCCTTCCTCTGATTAATAACACCTACGCCTCCATCTTTAATCAAAAAATATCCCTAATGACCCAAACACTCTATATAACTAATGGAAAAAACGGCCATCCACGTCATATATATATTTTTAAATTCACTTATGATGGCGGCATAACAATCAGTCATAGGGAAGGTTATTTTTTGACCTATTTGGCTGGGATCAGGGTTAATATTCATACATTATAATTATACATGAATGAATGAATGAATGAATGGATGGAAGACACCTGTAATCTGGTGTATGGATTTTTTTTTATTTATTTTTTCCTTCCTCTGTTCACCTTCCGTACAAAAAAACAAAATGTATATATATTCCGGTATATGTATCAATCTGACTGTATCAATACCTATCTATCTATCTATCTATCTATTGCCAGACGCCTTAATCCCATATACGGGGTGGCCACAAACAAATCGTCTCCACGTCACCCTGTCCCCCGCCATTTCACTGCCCTGCTCCCAATTCACCCCCCCCCCCTCTCTCTCTCTCTCTCTCTCTCTCTCTCGAAAATTGGACCTGTGTGGATACGGTATAAAAAAAAAAGTCAGGCCTAAAATCACCTGAATTGCATAAAATCGTCTGGAGGCATCAAGAACACACAAACTATGCCGTAGGACCGAAAGGGTTGAACTACGGAATAAATCGCCTGGCGGAAGCAAATACGAAATAAAAGTAATCACCGTAAAGGAATTAATAGAAAACTGAAAAATAGAAAAATACAAACATAAAAATAATACAATAATCCAGGTAAATAGATAATAGAAGCCAATAGATACACAGATAGATAGAAGGATATAAAGGAAATTACTGGTGTTAAATTTGGCGCCGCGACGAAAACGATTTTTTTTTTTTTGGCTTCAGAGAAAACGTTACATTTTTAAGGTGTAACTGTAAGATTTATTTCCATTTTTATCAAAACCACGAGATGCTGGGGTTTTATCTCACTCTTTTCATCAGTGGGGTGGATGGAGTAGGAGAGAGGGAGGATGGGGGTGGGGGTAGTGGTGGGGAGGGAAACAGACCCCCCGCCATCAATGTTATGAGTGAATGAAAAAAAGTACAGACAGTTAGATATAGACTGATAAATACGTAGATATAGGCAGATAGATAGATAGATAAATAAGTAGATATAGAGATAGTTAAGTAGATAGACAGACAGATAGATAGGTAAATAAGTAGACAGATAGACAGACAGCCTAATATGGAAATACATATGCAGATAAAAAAAATAAATAAATAGTTGTATTAAATCATCATCAACATCCTGCCCTGCTTCCCATCTGATGACACGGGGAGGTAGGATCAAGAAACAAAGAAATCTGCCTATACCCAAACTCCATAATAATAATAATAATAATAATAATAATAATAATAATACATGAACAATTACCGAAAATAGATGCCTTAGGAAATCTGGAGACTATTTTTCTTTTCAATTTCAACTCTCCCTTTACAGCCACCTCTCTCTCTCTCTCTCTCTCTCTCTCTCTCTCTCACATCATTAATCAAGTCACAATAACATCAATAAAGGGTAAATAAGGTTGGAATTCCCTTGACAATCCCTAATTTTACCTCCCTACATTCCTCTCTCTCCTTTCCCACTTCACAACTCCCTCTCTCCCTTCCTACCTGTTTCTTTACCCTCATTTCTTCCAACCTCCACTCATTTTCTCCCTCCAACCCCCCCCCATCTCTCCTTCCTCCCTTCATCTCTCCTCCAGGTCTTCCTTTCCTCTTCCTCCCTCCCCATTCTTCATTCACCTCTTCTTCCCTCTCCCCTACCCCTCCATTCGTTTCCCTCTCCTCTTCTTCCCTCTCCCCTACCCCTCCATTCGTTTCCCTCTCCTCCCCTACCCCTCCATTTGTTTCTCTCTCCCCTCATCTCCCCACTTTCTCTCCCCCTTAACTTATGTCTCCCTCGCATTTCCCTCCCTCCCCCTTTCTCTTCCCTCCATCTTCTTTCCTTCTCCCCCTCCCTCCTCCTCCATTCACCTCCCCTTCCTTCTTCCCATCCTCCCTCCCTTCCCCTTCATTCGCGTCTTCCTCCTACTTCCCTCACTCCATTTACGTCTCCTTCATACTTCCCTCCATCCATTCACGTTTCCCTCATACTTTCCTCTTCCCCTCCCTCCATTCACGTCTCCCTCATACTCCCTCTTCCCTCCCTTCATTCACATCTCCCTCATACTTCCCTCCCTCCCTCCCTCCCTCCATTCACGTCTCCTTCATACTTCCCTCCCTCCCTCTATTCACGTTTCCCTCATACTTCCCTCTTCCCTTCCTCCATTCAAGTATCCCTCATACTTTCCTCTTCCCCTCCCTCCTTTCACGTCTCCCTCATACTCCCTCTTCCCATCCTCCTCTTTCTCCCTCCCTCCCCCTCCCTTCATGTCTCCCTCATACTTCCCTCCCTCCATTCACATTTCCCTCCCTCCTTTCACGTTTGCCTGCCTCCTTTCCTCCCTGGCTCCATTCACCTCTCCATCACCGCTGAATGGCAACAGCGGCGCCTGACTAATAGCCAGATTAACCGCTCTTAACTGACTCAAATTAACCATCGCCCTCCTCCAGGATTAACCCACCACCCCCACTTAATACAACCCACCAGGATTACACCATTAACCACGCCAGTATTATTAACAGTAGTAGTAGTAGTGCTGGTGGTGGTAGTAATAGTAGTGGCAGTAGTAGCAGTAATAGTAGAAGTAGTGGTGATAGTAGTAGTAGTAGTGCTGGTAGTAATAGTAGTGGCAGTAGTAGCAGTAATAGTAGAAGTAGTGGTGATAGTAGTAGTAGCAGTGGTGGTGGTGGTAGTAGTGGTAGTAGTAGTGGTGGTGGTGGTGGTAGTAGTAGTGGTGGTGGTAGTAGTAGTGCTGGTGGTGGTAGTAATAGTAGTGGCAGTAGTAGTAGTAGTAATAGTAGCAGTGGTGATAGTAGTAGTAGTAGTAGTAGTAGCAGTAGTAGTAGTAGTAGTAGCAGTAGTAGTAGTAGTGGTGGTGGTGATTTACAGCAGTAGTAGAAGTTGCCTTGGGAGTTTAATGTACCCAGATTAACATACCCGGTATTTAACCACGGCTTATTATTATTATCATCATCATCATCATCATCAATTGCCTTGGGACAACTTAATGTGCAGTATCAAGATTGGTCTAATTAACCAGGGGATTATCATTAACCGCCTTGGGACAGAGGAAATGGGGGCGAGGGGAGAGGCTGGGGATACACAAGGGATAATGAAACAAATGACGAAAGAGAAGGTCGTAGCAAAAGCGAGAAATTAAGAAGAAAAAAGAAAGAAAAAATTGAGGGAGATGAGTGGATGAGGAGAATGGCGAGGGAGGCTGGGGTGCGACTGCTACATAAGTCCTGATTATAATTATTAAACAGATTATGAAACAGAAGAAAGACAAGGAATAAAATGAAAATAAACTCTAACTCAAAACACTCCAATCACCTGTATGACGTCACATGGGCCAATTTCCAACACAGTAACCTTCGTCGCACACAGAACACCATTTTAAGCCACACAACACTCACATTTCCCTTACAATATACCAACTCAGAAAAAATCGTGACGTCATGACTTCCTGGGTGCCAGACCCTGCTTTCTGTACAACTCTGACATTATTATATCTATCTCCAGCCATGCACCTTAACCCCGTAAGGGATGGCCACAAACAAATCGCCTCCATATCGCCCTGTCCCCTGCCATTTCGCTACCCTCCCCCAAACTTACTCCCACCTCCCAGTATCTCTCAGCTCCATCTCATCCTAGGTCTTCCCCTCCCAAGATCTCACTTATATTCTCTAGTTAGTCTCACTCTCCATCCTGACCACATGGCCAAATGCTTTTTAGTAATGAAATACCTGCTGCTAACCTAAGATATCCAAGCACTTCATCTCTATAATTTACCTTAAAATCCTTCAGATAAAGTAATTCAAATTTTTGCTCTTACGGCTTCCGAACTATTTTATTACTTTAGGTGAAAAACTCGTTGTGAAAGGGTTAACATACTTTTTTTTACCCATCACCATGGCTGATTTATCCAATTACAAATAATCTGGAAGTAACAAGAAAAAAATACAAAAATGAAACATCGGATTCTGCAGAGCCAAGGGAAATGTGTCGAGAAAGATAAGTTTTGAAAAAGTACGTGCGAATGTTAAGATCAAGAATATTTAAAGCTCAAGAAAATGCCAGAAATAAATGATCCAAGTTTAATTTGAGAATAAGAGGAAATTCTATAAGCACTAACCTGTGCGATGGGTTTTCCCTTAATGATGTACCGTTGTGCAAACTCCCGCTGCAGATGAACTCGTTTTTCTCGCTATTGAACACACCGCACTAACAGCACGTATAAATATCGTTAATTACGTCGTGGTCAATTAGGCGTTGCTCAAGTACATCTCACGGCACTAAAACCTCTATAACCGCACGAGTTTGTGAAGGAGTAATCGGGACAAGGTGTCACTGTCACTGAAATTCAAAAAGTGCGCCAAAACGGTCTTGGGCAATAGATAACACAAGGACGACTACAATGGGTTCAACGAAAAGGATTATGAACAAAAGACTATCAAAAGTGCAGCCTCCAACACCCAAAAGGAGTACTGAATCTGATACAAGTGGGCGGTTTCGGCATCTATAAATTTGTGATGGCGCACTGGATGACAGCGCGGGAAATAGCCCTCCTCGTCTGGCCTTCGTTTCCCATTAACCATATTCTGGCCATTCACAGCTTTCTTACTAAAATTTTCACACCAAATTTTCCCTCCATATTAAAGACGCGTCCCTTTACGTTAGGCAAATTATAATCGTCGCTGGATAGATTAAGAAGTAACAGACCCATACCTCAAATAAGGATGTTCACCTATGTCAAAATACGGAGAACGTCATAAACTCTAGACACACTTTATTTACACTTATTATGAAGTCACTAAATCAAGTATGAGACACAGGGGAATGTTCTGTGAGCCGGATCTTTGTCTAGGTAATGCTTTCTCCAAATGTCCTATTCAAATAGGGTCTTTCATAGGTTGATTAGGACAGGTTAGGTAGGTATTGGTTTGACAGGAACTGGAGGGTTTCAACTTCTGATGTAGTGGCAATCCTGGGTGGTTAAAATCACTGGGGGTTTGGGGGATGAAGTTAGATTTACGTTGGTGGGATCGACTAAACTGCCGCGGGCGTACAGGCAGCTTCCATAAATACCCTAAAATAGGTATAATGTTCGTTCTATATATTTTGTGGTCTAAAACTAACAAGCATTCACCTGCGTTGCATACTGTACTAAAATTACAATGCGGCAGTCAAGATCATTGACCCTACGTAAAGTTTACCTGTTTAGAAACCACTGGTAAGAAAGCTGGATCAAAGGCGCCAGCACCAGTAACTGTTGTCACTGTCTACTTACCAGTTACCCAATGAATAATTATACCATAAAATACAACATACTATTCCACTATGAACTGTGATTAACTAAAGAACCTATAATGTTGATAACACTGATATGAAAACATCCTACACAATTAAATCAATGATGGCCACTTCTACTAACCAATGCCCACTTGCTGTTTCTTCGACGTGTGGCGGATCCTCCTGTATTGTAAATCCATGTCGGTCGATCACAATTATCACTGTATCCTTTGCAGGCTTTTAAAACTCTTTATCGCCGCGAAAACACACTAATGCACAACTTTCAGGGTAAACTCTCCCGAATGTACCCTCGCGTGTATCCCGCCTCACGAGGTCTGTTCGCGGGAAGAACATCTGATATATATGTTGTTATGATAACTTCGAGTCATATCGCAACATTTTGCCACTGTACTAATTTCCATATAAAATTCTGAAACTACATTTTTATTTTTGTAGGCTATATATGAATTTTATAGCATCATAATGAATTTATATTTTGATAATACTTTACAGTGCACATGTTAAATGGGAGTAATAGGCTATCTTACATTTGATATTTACTGATGTTTATTTATTGATATTTATTGCTGATACAACCCTTTTTACAATTTTACCTCCATTGGGTGGTGGCGACCATCATCCACTCACTTGATGTAGTGTAGCCTACTCATTCTTTCGCCTTTATCATTCTTTTTGTCTGCCCTCCTGTGTTCCTAATTATTCTATCTTTCCTGTCAATCATTATTACTCTTTTCACTTCCGGTGACTCTACATAAGTAATAAGCCTAATGGTTTCCTTAGCCCATGAAACCATTTACAACACTTGGATAGTAACCATATAACCAAATAAAGGGGTGATTTAGAGCCTACTATTGTGCCCCTGTTCACTGAGTCAGAGAGACAAATACTGTGTCCATCCAGGACCCAAACCTCCAGAACCTTATCCATGTCTCGCTGTGGCAAGGTGCTGTCTGCCACAACGGAACATTGGTTCACTACATGGTATGGCCCTGTGGGGGTGATTTCTTGCCTGTGGTTGATGGATCTGCTCAGCCAGACTGGAGTTACTTAACAACAACCCTCTAGGCTCCTCAGATTGACTGCTGTGTAGCTATCAGTAATCATTATTGCAAACTACGCAGCTGCTGACCCATTTGTGGCAAGGTTTGAATCCTGTTGTGGATATACACCACTGCTTATCCCTGGTGTCCACCCAGCGTGCCTGGGTTAGGCAATACCAAGGGGAGGTTGCTATGTTAACCTTCATGATGATGTGGTCTTATACCCCAAGACCCATGCATATATAGCAGTTTTTTCTTTTTCCTTAAACTTAGTCCATGAATAGCTTCCTGAAGTTTCTTACACACTCCCTAAGGCAACCTCTGTTGTGCCAACCACTGACGGGTTTATAACATTCGTGTAGATGACGGGCATAAACCTCTGCCTCCTCCTTCCACGGTAACTGCAGACCCTCACCTCATATCAAAGACACTCCAATGCACGGGGACTGGGACACTTGGCAGTCTGGCTTCCCCTTCCCCTCCTACCTATAACATGGGCATACACAGAATGATGAGTGGGCACAGGTAAAAAAAAAAAAAAAAAAAAAAAAAAAAAAAAGTATCATGAATTTGTAAGGAGACACTGATATACAAATATTAATGAACTGTCAGATGTGTATACTGTGCTATGGTCATTATACCTCCTTCAGTGCACTGATGTCTCTTTCTGTATATTCTTGCTACCTTCAGATGAATGTACTCAGCTACTTCACTATTCCTTTCACTACGAGATTTTTTGACAGTTGAATTCAGTCATCTGGAGGAAACAAAAGTAAAACCAAACAGTATGTCACTGTAGTAACGGTGGGAGAGGCTCGTGAAATAAAAATCATAATAATAGTACAAGGTATACCCCAAGGACCATAACAATGGGAAATCGTGCACATATACAAACAACAAGTGATACTGACTTTATTTATAATCACAGTAAGAGTTCTATTTATCTGGATTTGGGTATCTTATAAAAAACACCGCTGCCTTGCTACTGACGCTGCCTACATGAGCCTGTCCACACTGAGGCGGAACTGAGCATAATCGGACACAAACCATTCCATCATGCAGGTTAGGATAAAGGGCAGTATCCTGGTGTGGTTAGGATGCTTACTAACACCTCTTCCTTACCAGTTTATTTCTAACTCTGCTCCATTATTATATTACAGTGTTATTCATGCAATCTATGTCCACATTGAAACGACTTACGAAGCAAAAAGGACGATATCATTAGGCAGTTGGAGAATAAATAATTAAGGAAGAGGTGTCAGGGAGCCTCCTTACCTGATGAGAATACACAACATAGCATTGTCCTCTAATTAACATAGGAAGCCTTGTAGCCCCTCTTCCTTAGTTACTTATTTTGCATGTTATACCTTAGCATTCCAAAAGTACAGTATTTTATTATCCTTTCCTATTTCAACATACTGTACTGTACTCTTCATTAACTGCACATACAAGGATATTGTCATGGTATGTGCAAAATAAGTTGCTCAAGAAGAGGGACTGAGACTTCCAAAAGCACTCAGAATGACAAAAAAATGAAATAAAAAATAAATCTGACACACTCTCCACTGTAGGTTAGACTATGAACAAAGGAAGAAATCTTTTTATTATGTCAGACTCTAAGCAATCTGTTTCTCACTACCAAATATAATGTTGATGAAAATTACGGTGTCTTCTAGATGCCATTGGAAGCTTCTCTGCCCCTTTTTTGGCACTTTTGTTTTCCATATTTGATGCAGAAATTTCCTTTTATATTATTTACATTTCTAGAATCAATGTAATTTCTATGGAAGTAGATTAGCATAATAAATTGCTGAGAAAAATGTGTTACAGTCTTCTATGCCAACCACAATAAGGTCCTAAGAAGTGGAATGGTGTCCAAAATCTGACACTAAAACACGATGGTCATTGCCTGATTTCATCCCAACCTGCATGATCGGAAAAAGTGTGTCGAGATAAGCCGACTCCCGCCTCAGTATGAACACGCCCTAACACCCTCACCTACAACACTTCCTCATATCACATGGGTTTCACATGGCAAATTTTTAAACACCATGACTGCCAAGGGGAAGACAAGTACCCAGATTGTTGTCATTATTGGAACACAAAGGGGAGTAAGGGGGAAAAGGGTTTGGCCTCTGTTTCCCTGTTGATTGTACTATTTAAACATGGAATATCAGTTGGTCACATCTCACACGTGCTATAAAGGTGATGGCTGTGTCTCTGAAACTGGAATTGCATTTTTACAAGCAAGCACCAACTTCTAACAATCATTTGCTTAACATTTTCTTCTAACAATCATTTGCTTAATGCTTTCAACCCCAATTTCTAAGTTTTGCTTAATGTTTTTTTCTGACATTCATTTGCTTTACACTTTCAGCCCCAAATTCAAACAACCATTTGCTTAACACTTTCCCGAGTCCCTGCTGGCTGGTGAGGTAGCTTTATATAAAGGTTGTGCCATGCCTTGAGATGCCAAATGCCATCAACATATAACTTTTCATGGGGGATCAACATGCAATGAGACATGATAAACAATTTCTGTTTACACGCCATACAGGATAGTTATGCAAAACATTTTGGATGATAAGGGACTGAAGAGGGAGGCTGCAAGAGATCAAGCAGTGTGGAGAGCTGCCATTTGGTGACCAAGACCAATAACAAGCATGTCAGAGCCTTCATAAACGATGCAAACAATATGATGGCAACCAAAGAATGAGAGTGTTAATAGATTATGAGAGTAAAGCATCTCTGACTTTACTACCTCCCTCCTAAACATGCTCCATCTGTGGCAGGCAGGCTAACCACACCTGAATTTCTGACACTGTACACACCTGCACCATGTCAGTCTTATTCTTTTATTTTTTACAAATGCATTATGATATTTTCCTCAGGCCATCACATGACAATTTCATTCAGCTGAGGGAAACTCCAGTAGTCAGAGGACTGAACACCATCCCCACTGATTTGCAGACTGTTAAAAATGTCCTCAGCTGAATAAAATGATCTGGATCTAGCCTGAAAACTCTTGAGACAAAGGATGAGATGATGGGATGGAGTGGGGACACACATGAGCGTGAGGGTTGTGAGCAGGAGAGGGCAGCCTGATGGCAGAAGACAAAATGACAGGACGGTAGTTTATGGCCATCTTTCTCAGAATTAAGATCTGGATAAAAACAGATACATAGTCCATGAACTTCAATAACTGAGAACTGTCTTTCCCTTCGCACTCCTGGTTTTTAAAAATCCTTATTGTCTATACAGTAGTCAAGTAATCTATTGGTAACTACATTATGAAAACCTCTGATAACATTCTGCTGTCACTTATAATGTACCGTAATAGACTCATCCTACACATTAGTCAAAAATCACTAGGAGCAACTAGGAAATGTTGAGTTACCTTACAAAATGCCTTGGAAAACACGCGTACAATCTGATCACCCAAATTGATACAGCTACCCTAGTGTGCCGGTGAGATACATACACCCCATTCAACCCCACCTCGTCTCCCTCACTTCACTCACGCCCCAACACACCATTATATCATCGCTGGTGGAAATTATAGAGATGCGGAAATTATAGGCATCTTGTTGGTTAAGGAGGCTCCCTGACACCTTTTCCTAAGTAATTCATTCTGCTTATTATGCCTCACTGTCCTATTCTGTTACACAAATACACAAGATCCTTATCACCTTTTCCTAAGCAGTTTGTTGGTTAAGGAAGCTCCCTGACACCTTTTCCCAAGTGATTCATTCTGCTTATTATGCCTCACTGTCCTATTCTGTTACATAAATACACAAGATCCTTATCACCTTTCCCTAAGCAGTTCATTCTGCCTATTACACCTTTCTGTCCTATTCTGTTTCATAAATCCACAAGCTCCCTAACACCTTTTCCTAAGCGATTCATTTTTCTTATTACACCTTACTGTCCTACTGTGTTATAAAAACCCTTGAGACAATACCATACTCTGCACTAATAACATACTAAAGGATATTCACCTACCACATCCAAAAATAAATCACTGAGGAAGAGATGCGAGGGAGCTTCCTTACTCAACGCTAATACACATACTATTTCTCTCCACCTGGCATAGATTCCTGACCACTTTCAGCTCTGTGGATTGCCAAGTGTAGTCAAGTTGAAGGGCCAATTTGACTAGCAACCAAGGAGACTCATTCGTTTAATTATACTGTATTCAATTGTAGGAGACTTTTTCAACTGGAGGGCTTGGATCTAGGCTCATATTCTCATCAAATAAGGAGGCTCCCTAACACCTCTTCCTTAGTGATTTATTTTTGGATGCGGCTGGTTAACATCCTTTTGTATGTTATCTATGCACAATATGGTGATGGTGGAATGATTTTCGTAAAACCCAGAAAGACAGTAAGATGGAATAAGCAAAGTAAGTCATTTAGGAAAAGGTGTTAGGAAGCTTCCTTGAACTGACAAGAATACCACCCACAGCCTTCATTACCCCTACCCTACATGAAGTCTCCCAAATAAATAACATAGTAGTAGTAGTGGTAGTAATAATAATAATAAAAAAAATAAATAAAATAATAATAATAATAATAATAACAACAACAATCGCCTGGGGGCACACAAGTGAAGTGAAGAGGACATGGTGTAGTGATGGGGTTAACAAGACAAACTGCTACAAAATGCATCTTAGTCTATTAACCTTAGTTCCTTTATATTTTGGTCTTGTGTTTGAGCCATAAGTCCTTTTAAGTCACAATGCCGCTACAGACACTCATTAAAGTAGAGTGGCTTACAGTAAAGCCTCACTATAACAGACTGACTGGGGGGAAGCCTGATTCGATACAGCCAAAAATCTGCTATATCCGATAGTCCCCGCCTACAGTGAGATTTCAAGCACATGTTTGAAAATAAATGAGAACAACAGCATATTCAAGAACAAAAAAGGAAAACTATACCCATTTTACACTAACCTGGGTCATAATTTTGCCCTTTTGCAGTTTATTTCACATCCTCATCATTGCACTTCTTCATAAAACAAATGTATTGCGTCCCATTATGTCCCATTTAACGGACATTGTTCATTACAGCCGATAGAAGTCCAGTGGCTTCGTAGTGTCCGTTAAATCTCATATCCGGTCTATCCAGGTACGTTATATTGAGGTTTTACTGTAAATATTAAGTACAATCCAGTCAAATAATGTGTTTTTCCTTAATTCCTTGAAAACATAAAATCCCTGTTCAGTGATTGCAAGTGTGGTCAGTGATGATTGTACGACAGGGATGTGTTCCAAAATACACGGTGCTCAATATACAGGCGGGTCCTGTTATACCAGTGGGATATGTTAATGGACAACTGCTGGCATAGCGGAAACTTGGACAACAGATCAAAAAAGTTGGGGACAAAGAAGAAGAGGAGGAGGAGCAAATGGAAGACAAAGAAAAAGAAGAGGAAGAAAAAGAAGATGAAGAAGAAGAGGAAGAGGAGGAAGAGGAAGAGGAGGAAGAAGAGGAGGAGGAAGAAGAGGAGGAGGAAGAAGAGGAGGAGGAAGAAGAGGAGGAAGAAGAGGGAGAAGATGAAGAAGAGGAAGACGAAGAAGGGTCGCCAAACTCATATAACAGTGTACATATGGGAGAAATAGGGTTAACAGACCCTGCTGGCATCCCTGCATTTGGGTTTAAATTGGCCATTCTCGTATGATCAATTTCTTGTACAGCATTTGCTCATATAACTGGACCCGCCCATGTGACACTCCTCTTACACTCTGCCGGTTATTTCTTGTGTGCTGCAGTGTTATCAGTCTAGCCAGTATCATCCATAAATATCCTACTCCCACTGCCACATTCATGCCCACACCAGCATATTAAGCCATTCCCACAAGCCATAAAATACCGGCAGATGTGTTCATGGTGCCGTGCTATTTTTGGACAACCTTGTGTATCTTCCTCTACATAATCAGTGCTTTAATGTGGAGGGAAAATGGCAAAGCACTTTTATAGATACCAATGGAACTGAATTAAGAATTTTTTTTGTGATTAACTGTAGACTCAAAAGCAAAAACAATTAAGCAAATAAATAAATAAATAAATAAATAAATGAAACGAAAAATCCAAGTACTAGAGTCAAGGTGCAACATGAAAAATAAATTGCTTAGACAGAAGTGCTAAGAACCCTTCAGGCCCATGTGAGTAACATTTAAAGTCCTTTTTTTTTGTGTGTGTGTGTGAGGTTCCTGTGCGCTGATACATATTTTCCTTAATAATATATACATGTAAATCTGAGGCCACTGTGTAAATGCTGTAAACACTGTAAATCCTTAGTATTAAATTGCTGTAAACACTGACACATCCTTGTTATATATTTTCCACATTAAAACAATACTGTTGTAGTGTCTCTGTACAGTCTAAAGTTTAAAATTTGGACCTGAATTAACAGACAAGCTTACAGTTGACTCCCTTTTATAAGTGTGATCTTTCTCTGTGATATGTGCAAATATTGTCTATCTATTTATCTATCTATCAAAAGCCAGACACCTTATTTCTGTAAGGGGTGGCCACAAACAAATTGCCTCCATGTCACCCTGACCCCTGACATTTCACTGCCCTTCCACCAACTTACATCTCCCTCTTTCATATACCTCTCTACTCCATCTCTCCATCTTATCCTCAGTCTGCCCCTGCCTCTCCCTCCCTCCACCTCACTCATACACTCTCCTACTTAGTCTCTCACTCTCCATCCTCTCCACATGGCCAAAGCACCTCAGTGTATTTCTCCTAACACTTTCCATTACATCCACACCCACACCACAATGTTTCTTCATTTGCACACACATGACTTTTAATTAACCCAGTGCCTCAAAAAATGCAGCACCCAGTATGCGACATTTTGTGTGATTGAGCATTCTAATAACTACCACAGAGAGGGAGAGGGCGGTGTAAGTTGGGGGGAGGACAGCGAGGTGGCACGGGACACGGCAACATGGAGGCGATTTGTTTGTGGCCACCCTTTATGGGATTAAGGCGTCTGATTATAGATTGATGGATAGAAAGCTAGCCAATATTTGAATACATCATAGCTTGTCCCATATACCACTATACTTTGTCCATGTTTTGGAATGACAGGTATGGCAAGATGGTTGATAGTTTTTTGGTTGAAAGTACAAATAATAAGTGAATTAAATCAACAAATAAATTCCTAAGCTGCCTACATTTTCAAAACAACAGTAGCAAATTTTCCTGCCTGTTATAGTTAATGGGGAAATTCTTTATACGAGGTCTATCCAAAATGAAGCCCAAAATTTTTAAATAACACACCAACCAGCCAGCGTACCTTGATGACTAAATGGCGTGATAATGTTAGACTAAAGCTCAAAGTCGCCCCTACACTGCACTGCCATCGCCATCACACTACGCTGGCTAGTTGGTGCGTTATTTAAAAAGTTCAGTTTCTTTTAGGACAGATCTCAAAAGTCACAAGAACCGTGTATCAAAATGCAATGGACAATTTCGTGAACATCAGGTGAGCAAACATCAAGGAAATACACACCACTTCTGTATCTACAAACATGGCCATTATAACATCAGCTTGACATTTTTTTCATTTTTTTTTCAATACCTGTGCTAACGATCATACATATAAAAATTCAGGACAATTTTTAAAACAGTAGGTGAGGAAATGATGAGGAAATGCACAGTACACTAAAATTTTGTGAGGAAATGACAAAGAAATGAACAGTACTATCCACAAAAGAGGACACCGCAACATCAGCTTAAAACTTGCTAAATTATAAAGACCATATGGATGAAATATAACCAACACATTTTAAACAACTAACAATGTGGCCATGTGGAGAGGATGGAGAGTGAGAAACTAGCTGGGAGAGTGTATGTGAGTGAGGTGGAGTGGGGGAGAGGGAAGGGGAGACCAAGGATGAGATGGAGGGATGGAGTTGAGGTATTTGAGAGAGGAGGTTGTAAGTTTGGGGGAGGGCAGCAAAAGGGAAGGGGACAGGATGACATGGAGGCTATTTGTTGGTGGCCACCCCTTACAGGATTAAGGCATCTGGCTCTAGATAGACAGACAGATAGACACAGATAAATATATAGATAGAACAATGCAAAACCCCTACCAGGATAAAATGCTTTACAAATTATTGAAATCCACACCCAGTACAGTACTTATAAAATGCCCTCAACAAATTTATAATATCAACCACATGGGAAAATGCCAGAGAAGCATCTATTACTGTGTGTGTGTGTGTGTGTGTGTGTGTGTGTGTGTGTGTGTGTGTGTGTGTGTGTGATGCTCTAGTGATAAGGGGAACAACTACCCTCTTCTCTATTTTTTATACTTTTAAAAATAATATTCTCTGGGATAAAGGAGTGCATTAAAAGGCTGCTAGGGACTGAGCTGTGTGGAGAGCTGCTAGAGACTGAGCAGCGTGGAGAGCTACCATTAGATGACGAAGGCCAACGGATGTGAGCATGTTGGAGTCTTTATAAACAAAATGAAACAAGACTAATTTAAAGTTATTTTGATCAGCTTAGATGCAACATAATGAAGGGGAGGAGAACCAGTCACTATGTCAGAAAGTAAGTTGATCAGTCACTCAGTTAATCCACCAATCAGTCAGTTAATCAATCAATCACTCTCTCAGTTGGTTCATCAGTCAATCAAATAACCAATCAGTTAGTCATCCAATCAGTCAGTTAGTCAGTCAATCATATAATCAATCAACCAACCAGATGCCAAAACCAGCTAATTACTTTCCAACAGCCAGAAAAAAAAAAAAAATCAAACTTCACACAGATGACTATACAGGAAAAACATTAATCTCTCTCTCTCCCTCCCTCTCTCTCTCTAACACACCATATTCACTCTTAATTTCATATATTTCTTCAAGTACGCTTAAGTAGAGTCATCATCATCATCACCATCATCATCATCATCATTATTCCCGGAAATCAAAATACACACACAATAATCATCATATTACTACATTCTCATCTCTATTCATCTTAAACTCATCATTATCATCATCATCATCATCATCATGCACTTTCCTCATCTTCCTTCTCATCTCCCTCCTCCTCATCCTCATCATCATCACCACACAATTTTTTATCATCATCATCATCACCATCATCATCATCATCACCACCACCTCCACAGTATTTTTCATCCTTCTCCTCCTCATCATCACCACCACTATTTTTCATCATCACCACCACCATCACCACACTGTTTTTCCACCTCCTCCTCCTCATCATCATCATCATATGCACCGTACACAAGTTAAAGCTAAAATCACACCTATTTCCAAATGCCAAGCAGACATAATTGCATTACAGTGACCCCTTGTGTTAGTTCTGTGCATAATATATATATAAATAAATAAATAAATAAATAAATCTTGTGCATAGAAGAGAATGTTAAGGTATCATCATTACCACCATCATCATCATCATCATCACCATCACCATTTTTTTTTTTTTTTTTTTTTACGTTTTAAGATGGAAAGAGGTATGAATGGGGGAAAAAGTATGAATGAGAGAGACTTATCACCACCACCATCATCATCATTACCATCACCACCACCATCATCATCATCATCACCATCAACATCATCATCATCATCATTACCAGCCACAACTCTTCTTCCCATCTAAGAATGGGGTGTGGTAAGGTTCAGAGAAAAAAATAACCATAATAATAATAATAATAACTTACTACTACTAATAATAAAATTACAATAATTACAATAATAATAATAATAATAAGCCATCCATCCATCCATTCATCATCTAATCCTATGTTGCCCCATGAGGAGCGTAGAAGCCCGGGGCTAGGCAGGTTGGTCCTGACATTAAGATGAGTGTGACCAGCCTCACTCATCCCTAAGTGGCATTACATGAGCAATGAACACCAACCACTCCTTGGATATAAACCTTCACCGGCTCAATCCGACTGGAGTGCCTTTATTACCCACTAAACCACCAGATGCCAAAATTTGGTTATATAGCTACCACCTAATGTAGTAAATGGTTTCTTGTTGTATAAGAAACCATCTGGCTTGTCACTCGGTGTAGAGTCACCCAATAATAATAATAATAATAAATAATAGTAAACAAGAACTATACAATACAGTGAGTACAAATAAACAATGTAATAAGTACAGTACTCTTATAACAAACATCACTACCACATACACGTGCACCTTAACACCCACTGACAAGCAACTTATCAAACAATAGATCACTTAGGGCTATTTCTAGATAGTACAGGCAGCACCACACCACCTACGAGAGAGAGAATGAACAGGGAGAAGGAGGACAGAGGAAGAGAGAGAGAGAGAGAGAAAAAGAATGATAAAGATGTGGAAGAACAGAGAGGAACAAACTAGATAAATAGATAGATAAATAGATAGACAGATATAGAAACGTAGACAGATACACATGTAGATAGACAGATATAGATACATACATAGTGACAGATGGCCAGACAGACAGGCAGGTAGACAGACAGACGGACTGATAGATCGGCAGAAAGGAAGACAGACATAGATATAAAGAAATACATATAGACAGACGGGCAGGTAGATATAGACAGACAGACAGACCAACAGACAGAATATTGACAGACAGATAAAATAACTTAATGTAACCCTACGCCATTCACTGCAGAGAGGGGACTGACACACAAATAAACAAATCAACTCGGACTCCCCCGGACTCACCTAAACGCTATACAACAATAATTCGTCGAGCTAATCTATGGCCATACTATCTATCTATCTATTACCAGACGTCGCAATCCCGTAAGGGGTGGCCACAAACAAATCGCCTTTATGTCGCCCTGTCCCCTGCCATTTCACTGCCCTGCAACCAGCTCACACTCCCCTCTCTCATATACCTCTCCACTCCATCCCTCCATCTCATCCTTGGCCTCCCCCTCCCATAACATAATCTGTGTATTACTTTCCTTTGGTTAAACTGGAGAGAACAGGAGAACAATAACAAAACACGATGGTTAATGATGGGCATAACAATCTGTGCACTTAACTTCCTTTGGTTGATTTAAAGGGACAGAACAATAACACAAGAACATATGTTATTCACAGTACATTACTCCCTTTGAAGCACTGGGCCCTGGTTTAGCCTACCACAATCTATCTATCAGTCTATCTGTCTATCTATCTATCTTTCCATCTGTCTATCTACCTTCCTAAAAATCTATCTATCTTCCTATCCATCTCCTTTCCATCTGTCTATCTACCTTCCTAAAAATCTATCTATCTTCCTATCCATCTCCTGCCTAATGTATTTCAATGTAAATAACCAGACAACCATGTGTAGTGGCATTACATAGAAGAAAGAGAAAGAAAAGGAATGAGAAAAGAAAAGGAATGACAAAGAAGAGAAAGAGAAATGGAAAAAAGAAAGATAAAGAAAAAAGAATGAGAAAAAAAGAAAGAGAAAACCGAAAAAGGAAAAAGAAAAAAAAGACAAACCAAAGAAAAAATAAACAGAAAAGAAAAAGAAAAAAGGAAAAGAATACAATTAAAAAAGCCACTCCACATAGGCACACAGATTTCCTAAAAAAAAAAAGAGGAGGAGGAGGAGAAGGAGGAGGAGGAGGAAGAGGAAGAGGAGGAGAAGGAGGAGGAGGAGAAGAAGCAGGAGGAGGAAGAGGAGGAGGAGGAGGAGGAAGAGGAGGAGGAGGAAGAGGAGGAGGAGGAGGAGGAGTCTTTCAATCCTGTAATCTCACCAATGGAAGTAGACAGGTTATGTGCCCTTAAAAATACATAGGAAATACGATATGCTAAACTCCGACCCTATACTTTGAAGAAGGCAGTGATGTGTGACTGGCGGTGAACATCTTTTTTTAGTCTTTATTGTCTACAGAGAGAGAGAGAGAGGAAAAATTAAACCATCTGAAACACGCACCAGTAGAGATCGTGGGGTTTTCATTTCACTTCTCCAGTTGTAATTTATCTTCACACAGAGCTGGGAAGATGGCTGTTTCTCTGACTGTACACATAAGGCTAAAACAGGGGTTGGCTCCACAATCACTCAGTTTGTCTCTACCTATAGCCAGACGCCTTAATTCCGTATGGGGTGGTCACAAACAAATCATCTCTATGTCTGTCCCTCGCCACTTTGCTGCCCTTCCCCCAAATCATACCCTCCTTTCTCATATACCACAGACAGGTAGACAGAGAGAGAGAGGTAGAGGATTGGATGAAATGGAGGCAATTTGTTTGTGGCCACCACCTCTAGGATTAAAGCTAGATAGATAGATAGGTAGAAGATGAATAGAGAGACTGACAGATAGAAAGACAGACTGACAGAAAGAAATATAACGACAATGTAATATCAGTCACTTTGTATCTCAGTGAAAAGGATTCCTAAAATGGTATGCTTCATTGGGTAAAACCGCATGGAGATCACCAAGGCTTCCACAATAACTACAGTGTTCTATCAGTGTTTTGCTGTAATGAAGTGGGCACGCATCAACATGGTAAGCTTCACAGGGGAGGTAGGTGGGATCACTAACGATGTCACTGTTTTAACTGAACTATGCTTTTGTTAATGATCCCTACACTTGCCAACTTCACTGCTAAAGGTGACTGTGAAAGTGGAAACATACGGAAACAAAGAAGCTAAGATTTCACTGCTTAAATCAACCCAAATAACACCATGCAATCTTGTGCGGAATCCCCATATTGGTTAAGCTGATGTCTTCCATAAACTAGAAATTAAACCAAGTGGCAAACCCAGCTAATTACTTCCCAACATCATAACAAATAAGTAGTGATTGTGGAAGTGGCCTTAAATCTACGTACCCTCTTGATAGTTTACAAATCAAGACACTTCAGTTAAGCCGGGAGAAATTATTGTCCTTTCGTCTTTCTCTATCTGATAACACGGAGTCTGAAAACACCTTGAATCCAAGAGACGTACTTCTTAATTTATTCTCGCCGTTACTATGGTCTGTTTACTCTAACTTAGCCTCGATGTTTGTTCTTTTGCAGCTTATTCCACACAGGTAATATCATGGTTCTTCATCCTTTCCACAGCACTTCTTCATGACTATCTTCATAGTCTAGTGCTGCAACTCAGTATTCAAAATGAAGAGATGATAATTTTAGGCCAGGTTAGAGTAAAAATTTATAGCCAAGTTAAAGAGAAAAAGGTTTAAGATTATGGGCTATATTCTCATCAGTTAAGGACGCTCCATAGCACCTCTTCCTCACCAATTCATTTTTAATGTAGCTTGTTAATATCCTTTTGTACACACTGTATGTAAAGTGAGGTGACACTAGAAGGATTTACATAACACAGGGGAGGACAGCAAGGTTCAATACAGCAAAATAAATCACTTGGGAAAAGGTGTTGGGGAGCTTCCTAAACTGATGAGAATACAGGCCTATATATAATCCTCCAATTTGAGTGTATCCAAAGTTGAATATAACTGTCAGGAAACAACAAGAATACAATAAAGAAAACATCCCTGGGTGCAGAGGTTTAAATTCCACTCTAACATTACACCTGTTTGAAATGATACCACACCACACTATCACATCTCTATCACTACTTAATTAACTTTGCTATCATCACTCCACCACACCACTGATCTCCAACACATATCAAATCCTCTCCAACACACATCAAATCCTCTCAAACATATCTCAAATCCTCTCCAACATATCTCAAATCCTCTCCAACACATCTCAAATCCTCTCCAACACGCATCAAATCCTTACCAACACATCTCAAATCCTCTCCTACACATCTCAAATCCTCTCCAACACATCTCAAATCTTCTACACATCTCAAATCCTCTCCAACACATCTCAACCCCCCTCCACCACCACCTCCCATGCCCTCTTAGCTTCGGTACCAATAGGTGTAGTGGCTGTGGTGTAACAAAAACAGTGCCAAAATTTCTCACATTTTAAACCCTCTCCAATACACCCACCCCTCTACAACGCATCTCCACCCCCCTCCACTGCCACCCCACCGTCCAGGCCCTCTCAGCTATCGACGGGTGTGAGTGGCTGTGGTGTGATGATGGCCTGTATGACGTGGTTGTGATACACTCCACACTCACTCACCACCAGCCTGTCGTCCAGCAGCTTGCCCCCGTAAAACCAGCGCTGTCTCGCCCCTTCCAGCTCCTCTTGGACCTGCCGGCACATGTGGCGGTTAGGAGGAGGGTGGGGAGCGAGGGGGAATTAGAGCATTAATCTACAAGATACAGGGTAGATTGAGAGGAGGAGGAGGAGGGTAGATTGAGATGGTTTTGACATGTGGAGAAGAGGAGGAGGGTAGACGAAGATAGTTTGAGCAAGTGAAAAGGACAGAGGAGAGTAGATTCAGAGAGTCCTGGGCATGTGGAGAGGATGGAGGATAACAAATGTGTGTGGAAAGTGAGAAGTGTAAACATCAGGGGTAAGGGTGCGAGAGGCAGACTGAAAAAACCTGGGACGAGGTCATAGATCGTGACCTCAGGGATAAGGGACTGAAAAGGGAGATGCCAAAGACTGAGCAGTGTGGAGAGGCTGAGCACCAGTGAGCAGAGACAGACAGATAAAGAGGCCAGACCAAAGAAAGACAGATACATAAAAAGATCAGGGAACAGACAGATAGATAAACTGGAAATAATACTTAAATCCAGCTTCCTTTTAGCCTGAGAAATAGTATGACCAATGAAAGAGAAGATAAAAAGACCAGAACAAAGACAGATCGACAAAAAGACCAAGGCACTGACAGATAGACTAAAGTTAAAAGCACACAGATAGATACAATGGAAATAATAGACTCACATCCAGCTTCCTCTTAGCCTGAGAAATAGTGTTGTTGGAAAGGACAGTTAGTTTGACATCCTGGCTGGTGGTGGAGAGACGGACCTTCAGCACTGTCTCCTCCCCATCACCACTCCCATCTGAAATAAATAAATAAATGCCACATTTACTATGCTGGGTGGTAACCGTATAACCAGATTATGTGTCTGGTCGTTTAGTGGGTAATTGAGGCACTCCACTCGGATTGAGCCCGTGTAGATATATATATTCAAGGGGTGGTTGGGGTTTATTGCTCACATAATGCCACTCAGGGATGAGTGAGGCTGGTCACTCTCATCTTAAATGTCAGAACCAACCTGCCTAACCCTGGAATCCTACATTCCTTGTAAGGTAACAAAGGATTAGATGAGGAATGAATGAATGAAATAACAATAATATAATCTATCTACCTGCCTATCAATCTAGAGCCAGATGCCTCAATCTTATATAGGGTGGCCACAAACAAATCACCTCCATGTTGCCCTGTCCACTGCTATTTTGCTGGCCTCCCCCCCAACTTAACCCCACCTCTCATATACTTCTCTACTCCAATATAAATGCATCCATCCATCATCCAATCCTATGTTGACCCATAAGGGGCGTAGGAGCCCGGGACTAGGCAAGATGGCCCTGACATTTCTGATATAACATATAAAATGGATGTTAAGGCTAAATATGCTAAATAAATCACTAAGGAAGAGGTGCTAGGGTGGAAAGCCTACTATAAACAGCATAAAAAATAATGCTACAGTATACTATGTAAAATAAATGGCTAAGGAAAAGTTGTTACAGTCTCCTATATATAGCACAGAAGAGAATGTTGATGTGTACCACTACTATGCAGTGCAGTTACAACAAAGACTGAGGATGAGATGGAAGAATGGAGTATAGAGGTATATGAGAGAGAGGGGTGTAAGTTGGGGGGTGGGCAATGATATGGCAGGGGACAGGGCGACATGGAGGCGGCTGGTTTGTGGCCACCCCTTATGGGATTAAGGCATCTGTCTATAGACAGATGGATAGATAGACAGACAAACTGGAATGGCTGTGAGTTGTATTATGTTGTGCTGATGTGGACAAGGATGATGACCTCACTGCACCCTGGCTGAGTGGTGTGAAATAAGCCATATATTCAGTGAAGTTTTTTGTTTTTTCTTTTTAATGCAAGGGAGAAGGAACCAAAGGCCTATGCAGAGATAATTACCTGGTTCTGGTACGCCCTCCTTCTCCTGTTCAGACTGCAGGAGGTTGAGGGGCAGTGCCAGGCAGTACACCGGCAGCTGGTACCTCGTGCCCAGCTCGTCGTAGCAGTCAGTCAAGGCACCTGCAGACAGACAACTTGTTAAATGCCTTTCAACTGAGTGGCATCCATGGCATCCTTCTTAGCCCACTTTTTTCTTCTCTGAGACAACTTCCTAAACTCCCTTAAACTAGGTGGTATCCTCTTTAGACCATTTTTTCTACTCCACTTCAAAATTTCTTTAATTTAGGAACTGCCATGCATAATGAAAGGACGTATTAGGGCTGAATGGAAGGAATCCAATCTAGAAAGACTTGACAATGCAGGATAAAATCATCTACTGACAGCAATAAAAGGCTACAACACAGCTACATTATTCGGTTAGTCTATTTTTTTTCTCTCCAAAACAATTTTCTTTCAATTTAAGAACAGCCATGCATAGTGAGTGGCTTCATTAGGGCTCCATCCAAGGAATCCAGCATGAAATGCCCTTTCAAAGCTGAGTAAATCATCTAGTGACAGCAATATAAGACAATAACATACATTACTGGTGTGAAGGGGCTGCGAGAGGCAAACCAAAAAAGACCCGGAACAAGGTCATACAGTGTGACCTCTGGGATATGGGACTGAATAGGGAGGCTGCCAGAGATCAAGCTGCATGGACAACTGCCATTAGGTGACCAGGGGTAACACATGCAAGCACATTGGAGCCTTTACAAATTATATTCAGTATGATATGATGTGATAAGTGAATGATAACACAATGACACTGATGAGAAAAAAACAAAAATTATATATGACAGTATATACAAGTTTTTCCTGAACCCAAGAAAATGAGAATTGTCCCATGAGAACAAGGGGAAAATCTGCATCCAGAGCAGGTGCACCTGTATTCAGGCCATCCCACATATACTGTACAGTATTCCCTCTCAATCTCAGTATGGGTCATGAGACTTTTTGAGGTATTACTTGTCCCTGTAACTCTTCTTGCCACCTCCTCCTCCCCATCTCCATCTCTCTCTCTCTCTCTCTCTCTCTCCCTCTCTCTCTATCACACACTATTTGTCCTTGTAACTCTTCCTGCCACTTCCCCCCCCACCCTCACCATTGGGTAGTGTAATATTAGCCCCGTCCACAATGGCCTGGGCCAAATCATAATCGTGTGCCTCCACAGCCAGTGCGGCCGCCTTGAGCGCATCCCAGATCTCCTTGCGTCCCTCAAAGGCAGGCGCCGTGTCCCAGAACTCATCTCTCTTGCTGCGCACTTGTCCCTCCGTCAGTGGCATGTCAGACTTCCAGCGTATCCTCTCTTGGCGTAGGGGCATGTTCTTGCCTGAGGGAAAAATACAATAATCATCATCATCATCATCATCATCATCATCACCACATAAAACTACACTCTGTTCACTTTAACTATGTGAAAAATTGCCGTCTCTCCATCTTCAATGGGTAGAGGGGCATGCAAGAGAGGGGGGTGTAAGTTGGGGGGAGGGCAGCAAAATGGCATGGGACAGGGTGACATGGAGGTGATTAGTTTGTGGCCAACCCTTACAGGATTATGGCACCTTGTTATAGATATACAGATAAAACATAAGATTAACACCAGAGTATAAATGGGGCTCGTCACAAAGGCGTTCTCTTCGCACACGGGCAAGTTCTTGCCTGGGGGGAAAATAATAATTCATCACTCAGTAAAACTGCACTCTGTTCACTTTAACTTGGTGGAAAAATTTTCTCTCTCCATCTTTAATAAGCTGTACCAAAAACATAATGCTAGCATGGTGCTCATCACAAACAAGTTCTATGGAATGGATGTCAAGCCAGAGCACTGTCTATGGAATGAATGCCACTGTCTTTTTCTCCCACTGAGTTATGGGAAAGAAGCTGCAAAAGGACAAAATATATCTGCCTATACCCTTTTTCCTCTAACTTGGCTTAAAACTGCCATCTCCCCATCTTGAATGCTGAGATGTAGCAACAGATTGGCACTACAATACGAAGCTAATCAAGAAGAAGTAGTGTGCAAAGGATGGAGAACCACAGCATTGTTTTTTTTCTGCCAGTGAGCTATGCTACTAAAGAACAAAAATCTGAGCCAAGTTAAGAGTACAAAGGGTATAGTGAAAATGAAAGAACTGTCAATGATTTGGTTCATATGAGGGAAAACCTAACAGTCACAAGGATTCAAAATTATGTTGAACAACCGTCCTGGCATAAGTGTTGATGGTGAACTTTGGCATTTGGGTTTTATTATTAATTTTTTATTTTTTTAGGGAATACTCTTGCAGCCTTCTGGCCTTTGGTTCTTTCTTCTTTGGGGAGGGGGAAAAAAAAAACACACACACACGGGGCACGTATTCTTGTCGGTTAAGAAAGCTCACTAATACCTCTTCCTGAACCATTTAACTGGCTTATTATACCTTACTACACAAATCCTTCCATTACCGCCATACTCTGCATATTTAAAGTGCATGAGGACACTGACCACTAATATCCAATAATGAATCACTAGGCAGGAGGTGTTTGGGAGCCTCCTTAAGCAACGAGAGTACAATACAGGCCAAGATTATTACCTTCACCTCAAAAATCAAAGCTGTCCACTGGTAAAGTGAGAGAATTGTAAAGTTGATTGCAATAATCCCATTCTTCTTCCTTTCTCCTATGTCTTCCTCTGACTTTATTTCCTACTGCCTATGACCTCCAGTCTTTTAAATGCAGTGTGTCCAGGCATCTTGAAATGAGCACAAGTTGAATCTGGCGCTCTGTTATTTTGTTTTCATTTTTTCTTGGAAGGAACAATCTTCCAGGCTTCTGACCTTTCGTTCCTTCTCCCTTGCATTTAAAAATAATTGGTTTTGGAAGTTATGGGTAACAGTTACAGTATTTACAAGAAACTGTTTGTCTAACCAAACAGTTTACGGTGACTACAAGTGACTTGACACAAAATGTTATGGGTTACACAGGGTCAGGAGGAGAAACAAGACTTTTGCAGGGGATTTCAACAGCAGAAGCACCTTATTGAATCAGTTCTTCTTCTTCCTGACAGTCTTTCATATTTTTCTAGTTATGTTTGAGGTGGTAAACTGTTTCACATAAAATGTCCTTCCCCAGTGTTTGTGGCCATGTTCCTTCCAAAGTATCAATTCGTTTCTCAATTGTAATGGTGGACATCTACTCCAACATACTCAAATCTACCAAAATTTATTGTTGTTGGCATTCCAGTTACCTTTTAGTACTGTACTTCCTCCTAACCTAACCTAACCTTCCCTTACAATCTGACTTTCCCTAGCCAATATTTGAGCATTACATAAATGAATTTGGGTAGACTTGAGTAAGTCTCTTCCATTACGCCTGAGGAAAACAAACATCGGTGAAGCATAAGGAACCTGATGATCTATTTATAGCCAGATGCCATAATCCCATAAGGGGTGGTTGTTTCACTCTGAGTTAGTAGATTTACAGGGAGGGACACAAACCCTCTGCTAACCCACTTGCTGACACACAGGGAACACATATGGGTTGGTTATATGGTTACCACCCAGTGTTGTAAACAGGAGTGCACACAGAAATTTTCTAAGGGGGGGGCTCCCGTACTGAGGTGAGGTCAGGTAATCCAATAATTACAGGGAGGTCACATGCAGGTGTAGAGTCAGGCAGCTGCTGGCTCATGTGTTACTCTTTGTTTGTCTATCTATCTATCTATCTATCTATAGCCCGACGCCCTAATCCCGCAAAGGGTGGCCGCAGACAAAACGCCTCCAAGTCACTCTTTGTTTGTACTTGCCAGTTTTTCATGTTTTGCTGTCATCGAAATAAATATATATAAATTTTTAAAGGATCCAGAGAGCTAAGGGGGGGGGGCCAGGCCTGGTGGCCCCCCTTCCCGGGTGCACCCCTGGTTGTAAATGGTTTCTTGGCTTACAGGTAACCATTAGGTTTGTCACTCAATGTAAAGCCACCTCAAAAGGAAAGAAGAGTAATAAACAGTGACAGGAAAGGTGGAAGATACAGGAAGAGATGAGGGCAGACAGAAAATGAATGACAAAGGTGAAGGAAGACGTAGGCAGCACTACATCGTGACTGAGTGATGGAAACTGAAAAATACAGGAAACAAACTATAGGAATAGGAATTGAATTGGCAAGATCTTTTTAGATAAGCACTGCTGTGGTGTATAATACAATCCCCTTGTGGCCATAATCCTCTTCTTTCTGCTGTTTAATGTAAAACAAACATTTACCAGGGAGACTGTGCACTATAAAACACCTACTCTTTCTTTAACCCTTTGCTTTAACATACGGCACAATCTTTGCCTTTCATGTCCTTTTATTCAGCAGGGACCATATTCCTCTTCAGCCATGAGGGCCACACCACGCTGTCTGGCTGAAACCCAACCACTACAACCTGCCTTACAAGTACTTGAAATTTGGCAATATCAAAATTGTTATTCACTTGCAACAAAATGGTAAAAAATAAATAAAATCTCACTAATTAATACTACTGACCATCTATCATAAGTTCCCAAGATTTAATGGTTAAACATTAATGTTACCATTGCTAATTCCAGCATATATTACAGAAACTCCCCAACAACATTTACATCGTTACCGATAAAGCTGACTTACCAGTTTCACCGACCTACTAACAACTGTAACTTAAGCAAAAAGTTGCTATTTTGGAAAACCTCCCTGTTATAACGAGGCCTGACTGACTTAGCAAACACAGATAAGTTGGACGTGGAAATCTTTATCAAACAGGTTTGTGAATCCGTCTCTAGTTCATCCAGCAAAAAAAAATCAAGGTTAGGTGAGGGAATCGATGATATATATGTTTGTGAATCCGTGATCAGGCTGGACTCACCCCTGGCCGAGGATGTGGCTTCCCCCGAGGAGCCACGGCTGGAGGCTGAACTCTCCCTGGCCGTGCCTACACACCCGCCCATGCTGCATCAGCCTCGCTAAAGCCACACCAGACGGGTGGAATTTGCATTTTCTTAGCGCGGGCCAGCGATCATCCCGGTGAGTCTGGTGACAGCTGAGAAATGTTGGGGTGCCGCCAGTGTTGCCACCACCTGGAGGCACCAGCACGCCCACTAGCTTCATCATCACACACAATATCACCTACATACTTTCTCAGAACATGCATTATATTGCTCTGTAAGTAATTTGTTTTCATATGTTTGATTGTAATATTCCCTATATTTTTCCCTATGGTGGAATACACACTTGCTTGGGAGTTACATCGTAAAGTATTATGACATTTACTTGGTATCATTGAAATTTCCAACAAGTGTAGTCTTAGTTAAAGTGCAATAACTTTATATTATATATATGTATATTTTATGTTACTTTTCATCATTCATTTGCTTTATATCCATTATGTTTGGCTTCAGATAATCAGAGGTAATCTAATATCAGCCATACAAGTGAGTAAGGTAAATATAATTTTACGTCCCATAGTGAAGAAGTTTTGTCTTCAAAACAGGGACATGAAAACTCAGCGTAAAATGAACTGCGCTGATGATTGATTTTTGAACATTTGTGCATGAAAATAGAATACAATATTATGATTTTAAATGAAAGGATAATCAAATAAATTAACGCAGAAACTAGGAAAAAACTGAGTATGGACTAGTCGGCCTTGTTTAGGATAAATATCGCATACTCTGAGTGAACGAATACAAGTAATAAAAATAGAAGCGAAGTATTATTAATATTAATTAAATAATCTTTACAACAACAACTATGTCAATCAATAATCCTGCCTGTGCGTACGGTCATGTACCGAACAGGGATTTCCATAGGCAAACAGGGGAGCTTACGTGTCCAGCAGGGATGTTCTATGTACGATAATTATCGTATATGTACTATAATTTGGGATGCTTGTACGTATCACATTCAAAATATACGATAATTTTTGTCTATTTCAGCTTTCAAAATATACGATAATTTTTGTCTATTTCAGCTTTCAAAATATACGATAATTTTTGTCTATTTCAGCTTCCCTATATTTTTTTTTATATATACTTCAGGTTAACAACACTCAGTATTCCCGCCACACGGTTCATTGTGCCCACACCCCAGTAACCCACGCTTCCCCTGAGTCACTCAGGAAATTCTTTTCCTTTCCCAGTCCCATGCGAGGTCAGGGCCAAGCCCGGCCGACCCCATAAATGTCAAGGACTTGGAAGTTCAAACTTTACTTGGTGCTTGGTGCATCAAAGAATCAGGCATATCTTGCTCAGCATTTAAACCCACAAACAGAATGAATAATCAGACTTTGTATTCAGAGGAGTGTGAAGAAAGTGAAGTAGGCCTATGTATCCCATCGGACTCGGAATGAAAATGCAACCAATGAAAATGTTGACGCTAATATTTTTAAGAACAATAATTTTTTCTGCATAACTAAGTTAAATAAGTAATTTCATTGTACCATAAAATACCTATGAATTAAAAATGAACAATTTATTCATTGTTTTAATTGAAAATTTACCTGTACGATAATTTTAGGATAAGATACGATATTTTTAGGATAAGATACGATAATTTTCACGGTACGGTACGATATATTGGGTCTCGGCAGAAACATCAAGGACTAAGCAGCTCAGTCACTTCCTGCACCGTTTAAGGGAAGAAGGGTTGCGCGGCCTGCATTTTCACCAGACAAATCTTGGACGGAGAAACAATGTCTAAAAGTGAGCATTAATTTTAAGGTAGCTACATGAATGAGATAGTAAGGGGGGAAATGTGATGTCAGACACCCAAAGCCCATGACGAAGGAGCTGCGTAGTTGTAATTTACTCGGTGCAGTCGTGTGACACAAGCTGGACTTATATTCTAGAATTGTTCCTACCATGAGAGGGTATAAGGCAGTATTAACCCTGAAAATGATGCGTTCTCAGGTGAATAAAATCGTCTGCCATTAGCAAGGAGACAACCAACAAGGGAGTAACATCATTATCATCAGCTCCGTAACACCTCTTCCTTACTGATTTCTTTTTGGATATGGGTGATTAAGTCAAATGGCCACCCCGTACAGGATTGTGGCGCCTGGCAATAGATAGAGATAGATAGTGATTAATATCGTTTTGTACGTTACCGAGTATGGTGATATGGGGAGGATTTATGCAACACAGAGGAGGTTAGTGAGGTGTATTTAGCAAATCAATCGTATAGGATGGAGGTTCCAGCATTCCCTACGCACCAAGCTCCTTCACATGTCACCACTTCAGCACTAATACCACCGTCCATACCAAATATACGCTAGGTGTGGTTCACTCAGGACTGGTGTAATATGGTATTATTTTCACGTCACGACACCAGCACCAATACCACGGTCCATACCAAATAAGTTAATCCAACTTCCCTGCCCCAACCTACAGTACGTTCGAACTTCCGTCCTTTTGAATAACAGACTCCTTATCAACCACTTGGGCACCACCACCCCTCCCTGAACTTATCACAATCCTTTGTAGTTATAGCCTTTAAGTAATTTTTAACGTACTCTCTTACTATTAAAACATATCTGTCTGCCTGTCTATATATTACTTGACGCCTGGAATAAATAGTAGAAACTCCTCCTCCTTTTTTTCTTTCACTACTACTACTACTACCACCACCACCACCACCACCACCACCACCACTACTACTACTACTACTACTACAGCTATTATTATTATTATTATTATGATCATTATTATTTATTTTCCGTCCCTAGGAGACCAAGACGCCAAACCCAAACAAAACCTGAACACATCCACCGAGGACGGCGCAAAGGGTGGCTTTGTGTTCTTAAACGAGAACGGTGAATACGAGCACGTGAGTATGAATATAAATTTCGATGCCTTACGGGACGCCATGGCTATGAGGTATGGGAAATTTATACCGAACAGAACCAGAACTCTCGTAGAACGCGCCGAAACCGTCAGTGACAGCAAAGAGGAAGATATCTTGAGCATGATTAAGTTAGGTGCCAAGTGGGGCTCTAATCTACAGACCATCACGACCAGAGGGAATGCTGAAGAGAAGGATTTGATACGGAAACTGACTGGGAACTATGAATTGGTGGCAAAACCCGCGTGGTCGGATTCGATCACGTTGTCACGTGTGATGCTGGCTTACCCTGTCAAGACCTGTGAATACGTGGCCTCGATGACCAACCACAAGGTTACCGACGCCATGATGGATTTGAGTTACTACCCACCCCAGATGAAGTGCGCTGCTTTTGGTAATTTCATCCCAAGGTATGCGACACAGTGGGAGCCGTTGGTGAAGGCGTTCGCTTACCATCAGTTCCTTTTTCACGACATTATCAATCCCAGGGACTCAAGATCGGCGTCTGACAAGATGAGTGAGGTACTAAGGTTTATTGACTTGACCAGGTCCTCCCGACTGTTCGAGGACCCCATCAGGATTGCGTACCTGTGCCAGTGGGGAATATATGACAGGGCTTCAGACACATTCAGCTCACATGTCCTGGCTGCTGCTGCCAAAGTTGATACGTTGGCCCAGGACATGAACACACTGAGTGCTTGCTGGTGCTGACCTATTAGGCCTAGTACACCAACACACTGAGTGCTTGCTGGTGCTGACCTATTAGGCCTAGTACACCAACACACTGAGTGCATGCTGGTGCTGACCTATTAGGCCTAGTACACCAACACATTGAGTGCTTGCTGGTGCTGACCTATTAGGCCTAGTACACCAACACACTGAGTGCTTGCTGGTGCTGACCTATTAGGCCTAGTACACCAACACACTGAGTGCTTGCTGGTGCTGACCTATTAGGCCTAGTACACCAACACACTGAGTGCTTGCTGGTGCTGACCTATTAGGCCTAGTACACCAACACACTGAGTGCTTGCTGGTGCTGACCTATTAGGCCTAGTACACCAACACACTGAGTGCTTGCTGGTGCTGACCCATTAGAACACCAACACACTGAGTGCTTGCTGGTGCTGACCCATTAGAACACCAACACACTGAGTGCTTGCTGGTGCTGACCCATTAGTACACCAACACACTGAGTGCTTGCTGGTGCTGACCCATTAGTACACCAACACACTGAGTGCTTGCTGGTGCTGACCCATTAGTACACCAACACACTGAGTGCTTGCTGGTGCTGACCCATTAGTACACCAACACACTGAGTGCTTGCTGGTGCTGACCCATTAGAACACCAACACACTGAGTGCTTGCTGGTGCTGACCCATTAGTACACCAACACACTGAGTGCTTGCTGGTGCTGACCCATTAGAACACCAACACACTGAGTGCTTGCTGGTGCTGACCCATTAGTACACCAACACACTGAGTGCGTGCTGTGTCGCCTTCATGGGGTTGCACTGATATAACCAAGCATTTGTACTGCATAGTAAAAAAATAACTTCTCCCGTTCAGATGAGGCTGGGACACTGATACTTATAACAGCCAGTATGTATTATGTCACTACTATAATAGACATGTTATATTACCACTGCACTTACTGGCAATATTATATATAGTTCCTTAGACCAATATTATTACCACTAGAATTACTGACAATATTGTAGTTCCTTACACCAGTAGTATTACCGCTACAGTAGAGTTACTGACAATATTATACTTTCTTAGTTATAGCAATATTATCACTAGAGCTGTTGGCAGTATTATACTTTCTTAGTTATACTAGTCTTATCACCACTAGAACTGTTGGCAATATTATACTTTTTTAGTTATACCAATATTATCACCACTAGAGCTGTTGGCAGTATTATACTTTCTTAGTTATACTAGTCTTATCACCACTAGAACTGTTGGCAATATTATACTTTTTTAGTTATACCAATATTATCACCACTAGAGCTGTTGGCAGTATTATACTTTCTTAGTTATTCTAGTCTTATCACCACTAGAACTGTTGGCAATATTATACGTTCTTAGTTAAAGCAATATTGTTTTTTGTGGCAAAGTCGATAGGTCTGTAAGTGGTACACCTGTTTCTCTCTCTCTCTCTCTCTCTCTCTCTCTCTCTCTCCAAGTAAAGTTGGAATATCAGCTCTTGGAGAACACTGAGCGACTTCCTTATTAAATACAAAGTTGCTCAGCTTAAAATTTTGAGTTGATTTAACGTCATTTGTTGCGTCAGCTGATTATTTAGCAGTTTACGATTTTGTCCATAAGGAAACATTTCAATAATACAATTTCACATTCTGTGGGTTTCAAAAAGAGAAAATTGGCTGCAGTAGTTTGGCGGCAGGTTGGTGAAAAAACTGTAGTGTTTTATTGTTACCACTAGAGTTATTGGTAGTATTGTTATTCCTTTGTCTGACCAGCCCTTTACATCTATCCTGTGACCAATCCTGTACATCTATCTTGTGACCAATCCTGTACATCCATCCTTTGATCAATGTTGTACTTCCATCCTTTGACCAGTCCTGTACTTCCATCCTTTGACCAGTCCTGTACTTCCATCCTGTGACCAGTCCTGTACTTGTTTCCTTTGATCAATATTGTACTTCCATCCTTTCACCATTATTATTGTACTTCCCTCGTTTGACCAATATTTAATGTTTGCCACAGCCATTGCTTTAATATACATCAATGCAACAAATGTTATGCTGTAGTTTTCATTGCACTACTGTAGTTCCATTGTATTTACCTGATGGCCGACCTGCTGATAAGGCGATGCAGTGTCATCACCTTCGGCCAGGGCTGGTACTGATTTGTTCACTGTATTCCTTTACAACTCTAATACTACCCCTTACTGCTGTATGTAATACACCATACAAATGCCTCTGCATTACATAACACAGAGTATAGCTCATTTTCTTTTTATCAAAGGGTACGTGGCTACACCCAAAAAAAAAAAAAAAAAAAAAATTGGTGTGGCCACACCAACCAATGTCCAATAACTAACTGTATGTAGCTGTATTGGTTGAAGGTGTGTGGCAAGACCCTCCACCTTCTTTTGTTGTATTAGCATCTGTACCTTTTACAACAATAAACTTTTCCATTCTGATGGCACTGTTTCACTACCACAACCTGAACAAAGCCATGACTAAAGTTATGACAGGGGCAAGGAGTCAAGGGCAAGAAGTGAGGGGCAGGAAGTGAAGGGCAAGAAGCGAGGGAGCAAGAAGTGAAGGGCAAGAAGCGAGGGAGCAAGAAGTGAAGGGCAAGAAGTGAGGGGCAAGGGGCGGGTCATTGCTTACCCTGAAATTTTAGTGGCGAAGCATTTTTTTCTTTTCCTCTGCATATATCGTCGTGAATCCAAAACAAAATTACTCTTCATTAACAAGATATTTTAGCACGGTGCATATGCTATGGTATCCCTCTTACACCTAGATGTTTACAATCATATACTGTATCAGCAAATTTATCTCAGTCCATCTGTCTGCTTGTCTATCTATCTGTAGGCTCCTGTACGATCTTGGGATGGTTCAGGTGCGACTGATAGCTGCAAACTGCGCGACGGGCTGTTGGAGAGGATTTCTGACCTTTCACTTGCATCCTAAATATTGTACTATCATTCCAGGCATGTGTGTGTGGCAGCCGAAAAACAGATTTCCGTGAAGCTAGGCAGGATGGTTGCAGCTGGGTCACAGATGGATCGTTTCAGTTTTATGTTGATTGATATTTTCGAAAGGGCGTTTTGGCTCTTAACTGTCCCTCTGGGCGCTCAGCATTTGCTCTTGTGTCGACGCAAAGAGAAGCGTGCGCCATAAGCCAGACCCGGTTCTCACTGCACTGATGGATGGTGGTGGGAGTGCAGTGGTATATGCTACGCTCTCCTCTGGCTGCAGGTCTGCCCCCCCCCCCCCCCGGCATTAGCTTTGTTTTAACCACAGGGGTGCTTTGAACGGCAGGCCAGCTAGTATTCAGTTTCCTGTCTTCCTTGTCTAAAGATACAGTAGGTGTCTGTATCTGTTTACTGGGATTACCTTTGCTTACTCACCTCTGGAGTGACACCCCCCTCCTTCCCACTGATCGCTTTAGGATGTGCAGACGCGACCTCCCGAGAGTGGTTTGAGACGGTAATCAAAGTTGCTTTACCTGGGGTGTCTTGTCCCTTGCTCATTTTTTCCTTCCCACTTTGCCCGTAAGGGAGAGGTAGATATTACGGCGGACGCCCCTGCCGCCTGGCCCCCTTTCAAGGAGGGAGGTGGTCCTGACGAGGGACAGACTGATACTCGGACAGACCGGCCCCCAGGCTGAACAACCCCAGACTGTATCCAGCTTGTCATACTTGTTAATAATGCCTTGTTTGTTATTGTAGGCTACATGCTGTCCTTTCTACTTCCTTGGCCAGCCTCAGTCCTTTTATTATCAAGAAGGTGACTGACGGGTGTGAGGGAGAGCTAGAACTAGTTAAAAAAAAAAAAAAAAAAAAAAAAAACTTCCTAATGGAGACCTGGTCAACTCCTTCCTGGTATAGGACTTTGCCTAAACTGCCCAAGTTTCACTGTTATGATGTCGAGCCGAGGATCCCGCATTCCATGAACTCCAGCAAAGGTGTGACCACCCGTAGGGACCTCACGGTGATGGAAGAGGACATCAGACGTGATCTTGTTCAGCACGATGTCATAAATGCAAGATGCATTACTTGATTCGTCCAAGGCAAGAGGACGAAGACTGCGACGATTGTCTAGACCTCTGGCAAAGTCTCCTCCTGGTCATGTCAATATTGGTTATGAAATTGTTCACGTAAGACCTTATATTTCCGGTCCCCTTCACTGTTCCAAATGGTTCTAAATGCCAACTTTATGGGCATAACGACAAGCTTTGTCGGGTTTCCCAATGAATGTGTGGCAGATGTGCAACTCAAGATCATGATGCTGAACACTGCACATAGGAGACCGTATGTTGCTTCCACTGCAAGGTTACTCACTCCACTTCCTCGAGGGTTTGCAAAAAGTGCAAGGTGGAAAAAGGGGCCTGTACTCTCACTCTCCCCCTTATTAATACATGTGCGTCGCCTGACAGTCAGCAGGTAATGAGTGCAGATGTGTCATGTAGAAAAAAACATTACACATTTGCAGTCGATGGAGTTCTGCTGGTGGAGGTCTTTCAACCCCAAGTTTAAGGAGTATGAATATTTAGGTTGAGCAATTGGTGTCTTTTGGCTTCAGTGTAGGGTAGCGATTTGTTAGCTGGGTTTGCCAGGGTTAGGTTCTTAGGTTAGTTTTTTTTTTTTTTTTTTTTTTTCCTGTTAATTAATGGTTTCAAAAAATGCATGATACTAATAAAAACTTAAAAAATACAGTTGCATTATTGGCCTGGTGTGGTGTGAAAGGGTGATATGGTGTGTGATGTGAAAAGATGGTATGATGTGAAAGGGTGATATGGTGTGTGATGTGAAACGGTGCTATGATATGAAAGGGTAATATGGTGTGTGATGTGATAACGGTGGTATGATATGAAAGGGTGATATTGTGTGTGGTGTGAAAAGGTGGTATGATGTGGTGTGAAAGGGTGGTATGATATATGGTGTGGTGTGCTATGGTGTGAAAGGGTGGTATGATTGATGTGTGGTGTGGTGTGAAAGGGTAGTGTGGTATGGTGTAGTGTGAAAGGGTGGTATGATGTGTGGTGTGGTGTGAAAGGGTGGTATGGTGTGTGTTGTGATGTGAAAGGGTGGTATGGTGTAATGTGGTGTGGTGTGAAAGAGTGGTATGGTGTGGTGTGCGGTGACTTTGCTTGTCAGCATGATCCGAAAATCGCTAGTGAGACACGGATGGACAGGGCCGCTACTAATTAAGAGAAGCTCTCCCCCCCAAGAAAAAAAACAAGTGCTATACTGGCTAGCACAGTTAAAAATAGGTCCATACGTGGCGATTACTGTCTTCCTCATCTCGTACTCTGAAGTCTATCTATCTATCTATTGCCAGACGCCATAATCCCGTAAGGGGTGGCCGTTTGACTTTGAGTTACTTGTTTTACGGAGAGGAGCACTAACCCTCCACCCAAGATTCGATCTTGCGGCCCTAGTACGAGGGCCCCCTCCCAGGTCGAGGCCCCCAGACGGGAGAGCCTCCCTGCACCCCACATACGAGTGTGACTTAAAGTGACTATTACCCAGGACACAGGGAAAACAGTGACAGTGACTCCGCAAGAAACCGTAGTCAATAGTGGCCCATCAGAACTCAATGCTAACAGGGCAGAAAGTGAACTTTGTGAATTATCCTAGTTCCTCCCTATATAAAAGAATAAGAAAGTTTTCTGTGAACATCTGAGGTAAGGGCGCGGGTGAGTCAAAAGCTAAGTGTACGTGTCTCCGTGACAAGATGACAGAGTCGAGTGTCGCTGTCCGCACCCTACCTCTTTTATAGTAATATTCCCAAACCAGACTCCCAACCTTGTTTATTCCTAAAGTGAACAATCCCATTTATATACTGCCTCCAAGTGACATGTAAACCCTATTATAGGAAACTCACAATCTCCCTGTGTGATTATTGTAGTGTGTATGATTACTCTGTGGAGCCAAGTGTTAACTCTGTATCTCTGTGTCCCTGTATCTTAAATATCATTCTATGTGTACTGTTACGAGTAGGATTAAGGTAATAGATGTGTTAAGGTATACTGCCTGATTTTTATGTCCTGTTCCTTTGTTAGTGTTTTACTTCCGGTCTAGAAAGAGGACCCCGCTTCAGTAGCTATAGTGTTTTTACGACGAGAAGTCGCCTTAAAAACACAGCATTACACAGGCATATCTTGCTCAACATTTAAACCAACAAATGAAATGCTAAACAAAATGAATAATCAGACTTTGTATTCAGAGGAGTGTGAAGAAAGTGAAGTAGGCCTATGTATCCCATCGGACTCGGAATGAAAATGCAATCAATGAAAATGTAGACGCTAATATTTTTAAGAACAATAATTTGTTCCGCATAACTAAGTTAAATAAATATTTTCATTGTACCATAAAATACCTATGAATTAAAAATGAACAATTTATTCATTGTTTTAACTGAAAATTTACCTGTACGATAATTTTAATTTTCACGGTACGGTACGATATATTGGGTCTCTGGGCAGAAATATCAAGCACTATTATGGTAAGCAGCTCAGTCACTTCCTGCACCGTTTAAGGGAAGAAGGGTTGCGCGGCCTGCATTTTCACCAGACAACTCTTGGACGGAGAAACAATGTCTAAAGGTGAGCATTAATTTTAAGGTAGCTACATGAATAAGATAGTAAGGGGGGAAATGTGATGTCAGACACCCAAAGCCCATGACGAAGGAGCTGCGTAGTTGTAATTTACTGGGTGCAGTCGTGTGACACAAGCTGGACTTATATTCTAGAATTGTTCCTACCATGAGAGGGTATAAGGCAGTATTAACCCTGAAAATGATGTGTTCTCAGGTGAATAAAATCGTCTGCCATTAGCAAGGAGACAACCAACAAGGGAGTAACATCATCATCATCAGCTCCGTAACACCTCTTCCTTACTGATTTCTTTTTGGATATGGGTGATTAAGTCAAATGGCCACCCCGTACAGGATTGTGGCGCCTGGCAATAGATAGAGATAGATAGTGATTAATATCGTTTTGTACGTTACCGAGTATGGTGATATGGGGAGGATTTATGCAACACAGAGGAGGTTAGTGAGGTGTATTTAGCAAATTAATCGTATAGGATGAGGTTCCAGCATTTCCTACTTACCAAGCTCCTTCACATGTCACCATTTCAGCATTAATACCACCGTCCATACCAAATATACGCTAGGTGTGGTTCACTCAGGACTGGTGTAATATGGTATTATTTTCACGTCACGACACCAGCACCAATACCACGGTCCATACCAAATAAGTTAATCCAGCTTCCCTGCCCCAACCTACAGTACGTTCGAACTCCCGTCCTTTTGAATAACGGACTCCTTATTAACCACTTGGCCACCACCACCCCTCCCTGAACATATCACAATCCTTTCTAGTTATCCTTTCAGTAGTTTTTAACGTACTTTCTTACTATTAAAACATATCTATCTATCTGTCTGCCTGTCTATTTATTACTTGACGACTGGAATAAATAGTAGAAACTCTTCCTCCTTTTTTTTCTTTCACTACTACTACTACTACTACCACTACTACCACTACCACCACCACCACTACCACCACTACCACCACCACCACTACCACCACCACCACCACTACCACCACCACCACCACTATTACCACCACCACCACCACCACCACCACCACTACTACTACTACTACTACTGCTACCACCACCACCACCACCACCACCACCACCACTACTACTACTACTACTACTACTACTACCACCACCACCTCCACTACTGCTACTACTACTATTATTATTATTATCATTATCATTATCATCATAATCATCATTATCATCATCATCATTATTATTATTTATTTTCCGTCCCTAGGAGACCAAGACGCCAAACCCAAACAAATCCTGAACACATCCACCGAGGACCCCAAGACTTCCGGCGCAAAGTATGGCTGTGTATACTTAAACAAGAACGGTGAATATAAGCACGTGAGTGTGGATAGTAAAAAATTCGATGCCTTATGGGACGACATGAATATGAGGTATGATAAATTTGTACCGAACAGAACCAGAACTCTCGTAGAAGGCGACGAAACCGTCAGTGGCAGCAAAGAGGAAGATATCTTGAGCATGATTAAGTTAGGTGCCAAGTGGGGCTCTAATCTACAGGCCATCACGACCAGAGGGAATGCTGAAGAGAAGGATTTGATACGGAAACTGACTGTGAACTATAAATTGGTGCCAAAACCCCTGTGGTCGGATTCGGTCACGTTGTCGCGTGTGATGCAGGCTTACCCGGTCAAGACCTGTGAATACGTGGCCTCGATGACCGACCACAAGGTTACCGACGCCATGATGGATTTGAGTTACTACCCACCCCAGATGAAGTGCGCTGCTTTTGGTAATTTCATCCCAAGGATGTATGCGAAACGGTGGGAGCCGTTGGTGAAGGCGTTCGCTTACCATCAGTTCCTTTTTCACGACATTATCAATCCCAGGGACTCAAGATCGGCGTCTGACAAGATGAGGGAGGTACTAAGGTATATTGGCTTGACCAAGTTCTCCGACCTGTACAAGGACCCCATCAGGATTGCGTACCTGTGCCAGTGGGGAATATATGACAGGGCTTCAGACACATTCAGCTCACATGTCCTGGCTGCTGCTGCCAAAGTTGATACGTTGGCCCAGGACATGAACACACTGGATGCTTGCTGGTGCTGACCTATTAGGCCTAGTACACCAACACACTGAGTGCTTGCTGGTGGTGACCTATTAGGCCTAGTACACCAACACACTGAGTGCTTGCTGGTGCTGACCTATTAGTACACCAACACACTGAGTGCTTGCTGGTGGTGACCTATTAGGCCTAGTACACCAACACACTGAGTGCTTGCTGGTGCTGACCTATTAGTACACCAACACATTGAGTGCTTGCTGGTGCTGACCTATTAGGCCTAGTACACCAACACACTGAGTGCTTGCTGGTGCTGACCTATTAGGCCTAGTACACCAACACACTGGATGCTTGCTGGTGCTGACCTATTAGGCCTAGTACACCAACACACTGAGTGCTTGCTGGTGCTGACCTATTAGTACACCAACACATTGAGTGCTTGCTGGTGCTGACCTATTAGGCCTAGTACACCAACACACTGAGTGCTTGCTGGTGCTGACCTATTAGGCCTAGTACACCAACACACTGAGTGCTTGCTGGTGCTGACCTATTAGGCCTAGTACACCAACACACTGAGTGCTTGCTGGTGCTGACCTATTAGGCCTAGTACACCAACACACTGAGTGCTTGCTGGTGCTGACCTATTAGTACACCAACACACTGAGTGCTTGCTGGTGGTGACCTATTAGGCCTAGTACACCAACACACTGAGTGCTTGCTGGTGGTGACCTATTAGGCCTAGTACACCAACACACTGAGTGCTTGCTGGTGCTGATCTATTAGGCCTAGTACACCAACACACTGAGTGCTTGCTGGTGCTGATCTATTAGGCCTAGTACACCAACACACTGAGTGCTTGCTGGTGCTGACCTATTAGGCCTAGTACACCAACACACTGAGTGCTTGCTGGTGCTGACCCATTAGTACACCAACACACTGAGTGCTTGCTGGTGCTGACCCATTAGTACACCAACACACTGGGTGCTTGCTGGTGCTGACCCATTAGTACACTAACACACTGAGTGCTTACTGTGTCGCCTTCATGGGGTTGCACTGATATAACCAAGGATTTGTACTGCATAGTAAGAAAATAACTTCTTCCGTTCAGATGAGCTTGGGACACTGATACTTATAACAGCCAGTATGTATTATGTCACTACTATAATAGACATGTTATATTACCACTACACTTACTGGCAATATTATATATAGTTCCTTAGACCAATATTATTACCACTAGAATTACTGACAATATTGTAGTTCCTTACACCAGTAGTATTACCACTACAGTAGAGTTACTGACAATATTATACTTTCTTAGTTATAGCAATATTATCACTAGAGCTGTTGGCAGTATTATACTTTCTTAGTTATACTAGTCTTATCACCACTAGAACTGTTGGCAATATTATACGTTCTTAGTTAAAGCAATATTGTTTTTTGTTGCAAAGTCGATAGGTCTGTAAGTGGTACACCTGTTTCTCTGTTTCTCTCTCTCTCTCTCTCTCTCTCTCTCTCTCTCTCTCTCTCTCTCTCTCTCTCCAAGTAAAGTTGGAATATCAGCTCTTGGAGAACACTGAGCAACTTCCTTATTAAATACAAAGTTGCTCAGCTTAAAATTTTGAGTTGATTTAACGTCATTTGTTGCGTCAGCTGATTATTTAGCAGTTTACGATTTTGTCCATAAGGAAACATTTCAGTAATACAATTTCACATTCTGTGGGTTTCAAAAAGAGAAAATTGGCTGCAGTAATTTGGCGGCAGGTTGGTGAAAAAACTGTAGTGTTTTATTGTTACCACTAGAGTTATTGGTAGTATTGTTATTCCTTTGTCTGACCAATCCTGTACATCCATCCTGTGACCAATCCTGTACATCCATCTTGTGACCAATCCTGTACATCCATCTTGTGACCAGTCCTGTACATCCATCTTGTGACCAGTCCTGTACATCCATCTTGTGACCAGTCCTGTACATCCATCCTTTGATCAATGTTGTACTTCCATCCTTTGACCATTATTGTACTTCCATCCTGTGACCAGTCCTGTACTTCCATCCTGTGACCAGTCCTGTACTTGCTTCCTTTGATCAATATTGTACTTCCATCCTTTCACCATTATTGTACTTCCTTCGTTTGACCAATATTTAATGTTTGCCACAGCCATTGCTTTAATATACATCAATGCAACAAATGTTATGCTGTAGTTTTCATTGCACTACTGTAGTCCCATTGTATTTACCTGATGGCCGACCTGCTGATAAGGCGATGCAGTGTCATCACCTTCGGCCAGGGCTGGTACTGATTTGTTCACTGTATTCCTTTACAACTCTAATACTACCCCTTACTGCTGTATGTAATACACCATACAAATGCCTCTGCATTACATAACACAGAGTATAGCTCAATTTCTTTTTATCAAAGGGTATGTGGCTACACCCAAAAAAAAAAAAAAAAAAAAAAAGTGTGGCCACACCAACCAATGTCCAATAACTAACTGTATGTAGCTGTATTGGTTGAAGGTGTGTGGCGAGACCCTCCACCTTCTTTTGTTGTATTAGCATCTGTACCTTTTACAACAATAAACATTTCAATTCTGATGGCACTGTGTCACTACCACAACCTAAACAAAGCCATGACTAAAGTTATGACAGGGGCAAGGAGTGAAGGGCAAGAAGCGAGGGAGCAAGAAGTGAAGGGCAAGAAGTGAGGGGCAAGGGGAGGGACTTTGCTTACCCTGAAATTTTAGTGGCGAAGCATTTTTTCTTCTCCTCTGCATATATCGTCGTGAATCCAAAACAAAATTACTCTTCACTAACAAGATATTTTAGCACGGTGCATATGCTATGGTATCCCTCTTACACCTAGATGTTTACAATCATATACTGTATCAGCAAATTTATCTCAGTCCATCTGTCTGGATGTCTATCTATCTGTAGGCTACTGTACGATCTTGGGATGGTTCAGGTGCGACTGAGCTGCAAACTGCGCGACGGGCTGTTGGAGAGGATTTCTGACCTTTCACTTGCATCCTAAATATTGTACTATCATTCCGGGCATGTGTGTGTGTGGCAGCCGAAAAACGGATTTCCGTGAAGCTAGGCAGGATGGTTGCAACTGGGTCACAGATGGACCGTTCCAGTTTTATGTTGGTTGATTTTTTCGAAAGGGCGTTTTGGCTCCTAACTGTCCCTCTGGGCGCTCAGCATTTGCTGCTGTGTCGACGCAAAGAGAAGCGTGCGCCATGAACCAGACACGGTTCTCACTGCACTGATGGATGGTGGTGGGAGTGCAGTGGTATATGCTACGCTCTCCTCTGGCTGCAGGTCTCCCCCCCCCCCCCGGCATTAGCTTTGTTATAACCACAGGGGTGCTTTGAACGGCAGGCCAGCTAGTACTCAGTTTCCTGTCTTCCTTGTCTAAAGATACAGTAGGTGTCTGTATCTGTTTACTGAGATTACCTTTGCTTACTCACCTCTGGAGTGACACCCCCCCTCCTTCCCACTGATCGCTTTGGGATGTGCAGACGCGACCTCCCGAGAGTGGTTTGAGACGGTAATCAAAGTTGTTTTACCTGGGGTGTCTTGTCCCTTGCTCATCTTTTCCTTCCCACTTTCCCCGTAAGGGAGAGAAAGATATTACGGCGGACGCCCCTGCCTTCTGGCCCCCCTTCGAGGAGGGAGGTGGTCCTGACGAGGGACAGACTGATACTCGGACAGACCGGCCCCCAGGCTGAACAACCCCAGACTGTACCCAGCGTGTCATACTTGTTAATAATGCCTTGTTTGTTATTGTAGGCTACATGCTGTCCTTTCTACTTCCTTGGCCAGCCTCAGTCCTTTTATTATCAAGAAGGTGACTGACGGGTGTGAGGGAGAGCTAGAACTTGTTAAAAAAAAACTTCCTAATGGAGACCTGGTCAACTCCTTCCTGGTTTAGGACTTGCTTATACTGCCCAAGTTTCACTGTTATGATGTCGAGCCGAGGATCCCGCATTCCATGAACTTCAGCAGAGGTGTGACCACCCGTAGGGACCTCACGGTGATGGAAGAGGACATCAGACGTGATCTTGTTCAGCACGATGTCATAAATGCAAGATTCATTACTTGATTCGTCCAAGGCAAGAGGACAAGACTGCGACGATTGTCTAGACCTCTGGCAAAGATTCTCCTCCTGGTCATGTCAATATTGATTATGAAATTGTTCACGTAAGACCTTATATTTCCGGTCCCCTTCAGTGTTCCAAATGGTTCCAAATGCCATCTTTATCGGCATAACGACAAGCTTTGTCGGGTTTCCCAATGAATGTGTGGCAGATGTGCAACTCAAGATCATGATGCTGAACACTGCACATCGGAGACCGTATGTTGCTTCCACTGCAAGGTTACTCACTTCACATCTCGAGAGTTTGCCCCAAGTGGAAGGTGGAGAAAGTGGTCTGTACTCACTCTCCCCTTTATTAATACATGTGCGTCGCCTGACAGTCAGCAGGTAATGAGTGCAGATGTGTCTATCTATCTATCTATTGCCAGACGCCTCAATCCCGTTTGGGGTGGCCACAAACAAATCGCCTCTAAGTCACCCTGTCCCCCGCCATTTCTCTGCCCTGCTCCCAACTCACACACCCCTCTCTCATATACCTCTCCACCCCATCCCTCCATCTCATCCTCGGCCTCCCCCTCCCTCTTCCCCCCTCCACCTCACTCACATACACTCTCTTCGTCAGTCTTCCACCCTCCATCCTCTCCACATAGCCAAACCACCTCAGTGTGTTCCTCATAACGCTTCCTATCACATCCACATCCACACCACAACGCTCCTTTATATCCTCGTTCGTCAGCCTGTCTCTCCATGTGATTCCACAGGCTCCTCTTAAATAACTCATTTCCACTGCTCTCACTCTTGACTTGTGTCCTTCCAACAACGTCCAAGCTTCACTTCCGTACGTTAGAGTTGGTATCACAATACTGTCATGTAGTAACTTTTTCACTTCCATGCTCACTTCCCTGTTTCTTATCACTGCTTTCAAAGAACCAGCAACATTTCTTCCCTGCTGTACCCTTTCAAGCACTTCACCCTCCAAACCTCCATCCTTACTCATCACACTGCCCAAGTACTTAAACGTACTCACATTTTCCAATTCCTCACCATCCAACCTCGCTGTACATTCACTGACTTCACCTTTCTCAAAGACCATCACTTTACTCTTCCCTACATTCACCTTTAGATTCCATTTCTTACACACTCTCCCAGACTCATCCACCAAGCCTTGCAGCTCCCCTTCGTCTTCACTCAACAACACAGTATCATCTGCAAACAACAGTACAGGGAGTTTCCAAACACTATCCTCTCTCACCAGGGCCACTCCAACATCCACTACCCTACCTTGTACCTCTTTTATTACCCCATCCATGTACAGATTGAACAACCATGGAGACATGACACATTCCTGTTTCAACCCAACTTTCAAAGAGAAAAATTCACTTAGTTCACCATCCACGCGCACTGCAGCCTTCGCACCATCGTACACACTCTTCACAGCATTCAACAACTTCCCATCTACTTCATATATTCTTAACACTTTCCACAATCCTTGTCTATCCACCCTGTCATATGCTTTATCCAAATCCATGAAAGCCGCATACAACTTCGTTCCCTTCTCTAGAAACTATTCCACTAAAGATCTAAGAATGAATATCTGATCTACACAACCTCTTCCCTTCCTAAAGCCTCCCCGTTCTTCTCCAACTAATTTCTCTGTTCTTTCTCTAATTCTGTCAATAAGTATCCTACCATACACTTTTCCTATTATACTAAGAAGACAAATACCCCTATGATTGCCACACAATTCTTTTTCCCCTTTTCCTTTGTACAAGGGAATAATTATACCTGACTTCCAATCCTCCGGGACTCTACCTTCCTCCCAGGCCAATCTGCACATCTTCCACATCCATTCTACTACTATCTCTCCCCCATGCTTCAGCATTTCACCAAATGTCACGTAGAAAAGAACATTACACATTTGCAGTCGATGGAGTTCTGCTGGTGGAGGTCTTTCAACCCCAAGTTTAAGGTGTATGAATATTTAGGTTAAGCAATTGGTGTCTTTTGGCTTCAGTGTAGGGTAGCGATTTGTTAGCTGGGTTTGCCAGGGTTAGGTTCTTAGGTTATTTATTTATTTTATTTTTTTTGGCCTGTTAATTAATGGTTTCAAAACATGCATGATACTAATAAAAACTTAAAAAATACAGTTGCATTATTGGCCTGGTGTGGTGTGAAAGGGTGATATGGTGTGTGGTGTGCAAAGGTAGTATGATGTGAAAGGATGATATGGTGTGTGATATGAAACGGTGCTATGATATGAAAGGGTGATATGGTGTGTGGTGTGAAAAGGTGGTATGATGTGGTGTGAAAGGGTGGTATGATGTGTGGTGTGGTGTGCTATGGTGTGAAAGGTTGGTATGATGTGTGGTGTGGTGTGAAAGGGTAGTGTGGTATGGTGTAGTGTGAAAGGGTGGTATGGTGTGTGTTGTGATGTGAAAGGGTGGTACGGTGTAATGTGGTGTGGTGTGAAAGAGTGGTATGGTGTGGTGTGCGGTGACTTTGCTTGTCAGCATGATCCGAAAATCGCTAGTGAGACACGGATGGACAGGGCCGCTACTATTTAGGAGAAGCTCTCCCCCCAAAAAAACAAAACAAAAAAAACAAGTGCTATACTGGCTAGCATAGTTAAAAATAGGGCCATACGTGGCGATTACTGTCTTCCTCATCTCGTACTCTGAAGTCTATCTATCTATCTATTGCCAGACGCCATAATCCCGTAAGGGGTGGCCGTTTAACTTTGAGCTACTTGTTTTACGGAGAGGGGCACTAACCCTCCACCAACCCACTTGTTGACACGTAGGGAGCACGTATGGTTTGGTTATATGGTTACCACCCAGCGTTGTAAATGATTTCTTGGCTTACAGGAAACCATTTGGCTTGTCACTCAATGTAAAGCCACCTGTAAAGGAAAGAAAAGCAATAAGAAGTGACAGGAAAGATGGGGGAAATAAGAAATGCTATTAAGGTTTGTTTTTGTAATGCTAGGTGAAATTAGGCTCGACTTCTCGTTCCTGTTACACCTAATGTGGAGCGGGGTCCTCTTTCGAGACCGGAGCTTAGTGCAATAGAGGCAGGACACAAAAACTCTAGGCAACAACCTTTACACGTATATTACCACAACCAGACACAGGACAAATCAGCAGATATTACAGTACAATACATAGCAATATAAAACCTTATCTAGGATATGGGTATCTCGCAGGATACTTGCTTCTCTGACATTAATGACAACACAATCAATCCTAGTATATCAAGGGTGCAGTGAATATAGGCGCGCGCGGGAGGCGCGGGGGGGAGGGGAGTGAGTCTCACGAGGAGGGAATAGGGGAGGGCAGGACCCATGTACATTATGGGTCCTGGGGGAGGGTGTGAAGAGTGACTTGTGACGGCTAGGGGAAAGTTATGGTAATACTGGAGTGCGGCAGATATTAGCAGGAAGCATATACGTTTTCCACTAGCCAAGGGACTTTGGTAATTGATTTTATTATTGATTCACACTTACTCGGGATACTGGGGTGAGAGAGAGTGATATACAAGATTTATGGGCAGCGTGGAGGGGGAAGGGAATACCAGGATCCTGCCGGGCTAGGGGCACCGCCAATGTGAGGCGTGCCAAGAGGGCACGGGACAACTCGTAAGGGCGTCCTCTCGCGTCCTGGGCTACCCGTGGCTTCCGGGCTGGGCTCAGGAGTGTGGCCCTCGGGACTGGGTCCGAATAGCTCCAGGAACCTCTGTTGTAAGTCTCGGCCTGTAGTGGGAGCCTTACGGCATCGTGGGGGCGTAGGGAGATCGTGCCCGGGTGTCCTGGGGAGAATCGAGAGAGGCTGCGGACTGCGGTCTCCAGCGTCTAAGGGCGCCGACAGAGGAGAGCTGCAGCATCGACTTCCACTGGGGCCCGTCAGGTGCGTCTGCTCTAGAGCCAGACGTAGGGAGCAGAGGCCAGGGGAGGCTGTGAGGCCTGTCTGGGTCACTCTGGGATGGGAGGCCTGGGCTCTAGTCTCCTGCCGTAGTGACGTCTCACTCCTTGCCTCTTTCTGTGTACCCTCGGAGCGACAATAGATCGTCTCACGAGGAAGGGAGCGACAATAGGCCGTCTCTACCAGGACACTTTCGGAGCGACAATAGGCCGTCTCACGAGGAGGGGAGCGACAATACGCCGTCTCTACCGGAGCACTTTCGGAGCGACAATAGGTCGTCTCACGAGAGCGGAAGCGACAATAGGTCGTCTCTACCGGGACACTTTCGGAGCGACAATCGGCCGTCTCACGAGGAGGGGAGCGACAATAGGCCGTCTCACGAGGGCGGGAGCGACAATAGGCCGTCTCTACCTGAACACTTTCGGAGCGACAATAGGCCGTCTCTACCTGAACACTTTCGGAGCGACAATAGGCCGTCTCTACCTGAACACTTTCGGAGCGACAATAGGCCGTCTCTACCTGAACACTTTCGGAGCGACAATAGGCCGTCTCACGAGGGCGGGAGCGACAATAGGCCGTCTCACGAGGGCGGGAGCGACAATAGGCCGTCTCTACCTGAACACTTTCGGAGCGACAATAGGCCGTCTCTACCTGAACACTTTCGGAGCGACAATAGGCCGTCTCTACCTGAACACTTTCGGAGCGACCAGGACCCATATACATATAGGGTCTTCTCACACCTTTCCACTACGCAGATTTACTGACGTCACGCTTGAGACAGGGCACTCCCCCCATTTCTCCCCACCCACAATCTCCCTTGGGACCTCAGAGGGAGGCCTCAAGTCGTGGTGAGGTGCAGCTGTCTGTCATCCTCCATACCCACCCCTCCCACCTTGCTTCCTTTATACAACTCTGTTCCCCACACACATTTCCTCAATTCAAATGATTGTTTAACCTCTCCCTTCTCATATTTAAAGGTACATGATTTACAAATAAACACAATATACTCTAATAGTGACATTTATTAGGATACATGGATATCATCTTGTTATAAATGATACCGGATGTTTATAAGTACTGCTACCGGTATTGATAATATGTTACTATGCAGGCTTCATTTCCTTAACTTCGACATCTTACTCTGCAGCTTTCGTGTCGAGTTAGCCAAATTTCTGTTTAATACCAGCATCCTGAAAAATACTTGGTATCGAACAAAAAGGCTAATTACTTCAGTAGGAAGAGACACATGCCTATATATTAGTACTGACAATGCCTTGCCAGTTGTCTTTTAAATTACCGTTGGTAAGGCTTAGGTTTTATGCTGGTTTTAAGCCACAGTATGTCAAATGTATATATTCCGCATATATTATGGAGAGAGAGAGAGAGAGAGAGAGAGAGAGAGAGAGAGAGAGAGAGAGAGAGAGAGAGAGACTGCGTAGATACCAAATCGTTAATTATAAATAACAAATCTCTTAATCCGAGCTACTAAATATATGTGAATGTATTTCATGTACTCTTTGTGGCTTCATGTACATAAAAAGCTATATAGTTTTTACGAATTATTCACTCTTTGAGAACGAAAAGTGGCTGTATAAATCATTTCCAACGACCTGGCACCGTTGTTTTTGCGACCTGGAAGGGAGGGAGGGAGGGAAAGAAGGGGGGGATGATAACATACTTCTTGCCAAACGCTTCCAGATGGGATTACTACGTTACGAACCTGCTTTAAACAAATACATTCTGCGATATACCGTACTTAATTTTCAACACTACTGCTTTCTTGCTAGGGTACTCAGTAATGGTTACCTACAGTACGTGGGTAGAACAAAATAATGGTGGGTAAATATGAATACTAGCAACTCATACTAGTGCGGTGGCCAGTTGCCTCAATTTATTTTACCTGGGCTGGTAAATGCAATGCACCGCGTGCTTTTCCACATTTCTGCAAGCACTAGCCCCGTGAGAGAGAGAGAGAGAGAGAGAGAGGGAAGGGACTTAACATTTAATGAAGCTGATGGCAGATTCAGCGTTGGCAGGGCGTGTTCTTCAAGGCGTATTTGATTTTTTGGAATAGGCAGTTTGAGAAGTTCATATTTTAGATTACTTTTATAAGCACTTTGATCAAAGTGAAGGCTGCAGATGCGAGCAGTATTCGGATTAATTGTGTCTTTCCTCTTGCACAGATGAATCCACTTACGTCTAATCTCTTCATCTTTGTGGAAAATATGGAAAGTTATATCCCCACCTTTCTTCAGTAAAGAGTTACAGCCAAACAATGCACAATTGGTAGGTGTTATGCTGAGTGTTTTTAGGCCGACTCCTCGTACTAAAGACACTAGTTACTGGGCGGGGTCCTCTTTCCGGACCGGAAGTAATGCACTAACAAGGGAATAGGACATAAAAACTAGGCAGTCCACCTTTAACACATCTATTACCTTAATTACAACACATTAACAATATCACATAGGATGGTATTATAAACAGAGGATACAGATATACAGAGTTACGTTAGTGTAATATGGGATATTCACACACTCCTTAATTATGCTTTATACTAGGTTAAGAGTCCGTAAGTGGATGGGATTCACTTGTATCAAAGTCCAAAAGGTCTTAGCATGTCGGGGCAATAGAGATGTCTGGGCTTGATGAGCCGAGGAGGGATTATTACTATAAATTAACAAGGGAGGTAGAGCACTAGAGTTCACTGTTTAGGCTCGGCGCGGCAACTCTCGCCCGCGCGTACACTGACAAGGGGGGGAGACTGCTCTAGATTGGACTTTGGAATAGCACTGCCCGGATGAACCCGGAACTTATAGTCTTTGTTAGGGGAAGGTATTTACGGACACTTTTTGGTGTAATCCCGCTGGTTCACTCTGTCACTGGATCATTACAGGAAAGGGAAAGTCACTATTCTTGCCCGAGTTTCTGGGGCGATATCACTTTGTCACTGTAAGGTGTAGGTCCTCACTCTGGTCACGGTGCAGGGAGACCCTCTTGCCTGGGGTCTCGACCTGTTGTAGGTCCTCCTCTGGTCACGGTGCAGGGAGACCCTCTTGCCTGGGGTCTCGACCTGTTGTAGGTCCTCCTCTGGTCACGGTGCAGGGAGACCCTCTTGCCTGGGGTCTCGACCTGTTGTAGGTCTGCCTCTGGTCACGGTGCAGGGAGACCCTCTTGCCTGGGGTCTCGACCTGTTGTAGGCCCTCCTCTGGTCACTATGAAGGGAGGCCTGTCGGTGTTGGCCTTAGGGACTGGGGCCAGACAGGTGTAGCAGACGGGCCTGACGTCGTAGGGTCTGCGGCAGGGGTAGGTCGGCGTTGACGGGTTGACGGGCTCGCCTAGGGGTCCAAGGACTGCGGAAGTCTACCGGGGGACGCGCCGTCAGGTGTGGGCTGCGGCCTCTTCTCCCGCTGGTACCTGGGGAAGACAAGAATTTCCCGGGGGTAGGAGGTAGGTCCCGACTGGGACCAGGCCTCTGTTCAGGTGACACTTTAGGGGTAACTCCCCCGGGTGGTGTCCGGCTACTCCTGCAGGAGTTAGCTGGCTCTAGAGGACACACGGAGCTAGCCGTGGTCTCTCTTACACCTATGGTGGGTAGCACAGAGGCGACTCTCCCTTGTCTTTACAATTGCCATGGCACCAGGTTGATCGGTCCTGGGACCCACTTGTGGCGGTGTGTGAGGGTCTCTTACCCTTAGAGTGGCTAGGGGCGTGAGCCCCGTACAATCCACTGTTGGGCCTCCTGCCCTATTTGTTATAGAGGGCTCTCTTCCCTCGTCAAAGGACCTCCTGTCCTGATTGTGGCAGAGGGTATTACGCCCTCGTGGCTCACTGTGGCAGAGGATACAAGCCCCTCGTGGCTCACCTGGGTTACTGTGGCAGAGGAAGGGACTTCCTCGTGGCTCGCGGTGGCAGTAGGTGTAAACACCCCGTGGCTCACCTAGGGACCTCCTGTCCCGTTGGGGTGAAGTTGTGGTCGTCACCACAAGACTACAGGGGACTGACGTATCAGTCCCACCCCACTGCTGTCGAGGGTTAACCCGCCGTATAACTTGTTGCGGGTCTGGGCTCACCTGGTGTTGAGGTAGTTGCGGGGAGAAGGGGCCCAGGTCAGAGGTGGTCGGATGACCCTCTTGTCCCGGGTCACTAACCTGACCGTTATCTCCTCCTCGGGTGGTGGGGTGGTGGTGGCCCGGTGGTGGTGTGGGGGGTGGCGGGGCGGAAGGTCCGGTCGCGGGCATTTTAGTAGGCATTATTTCACTGGGCACATACAATGGAATAAAGTGCAGGTGACAGAGGTGACCTGTTTGGCGCCGTGACCTCTGAGCAACTGAGTCTACTTCTCACTATATGGCAACCCCTTCTCGGAAGACCTCACCTGGTGTCTTCGCCATGACGTCATGCGCAAACGCGACGCGTTTTGGGGTCGGTATGGTTAGACCCTGTATGTATATGGGTCCTGGGAGCGACAATAGGCCGTCTCTACCTGAACACTTTCGGAGCGACAATAGGCCGTCTCTACCTGAACACTTTCGGAGCGACAATAGGCCGTCTCTACCTGAACACTTTCGGAGCGACAATAGACCGTCTCTACCTGAACACTTTCGGAGCGACAATAGGCCGTCTCTACCTGAACACTTTCGGAGCGACAATAGGCCGTCTCTACCTGAACACTTTCGGAGCGACAATAGGCCGTCTCTACCTGAACACTTTCGGAGCGACAATAGGCCGTCTCTACCTGAACACTTTCGGAGCGACAATAGGCCGTCTCACGAGGGCGGGAGCGACAATAGGCCGTCTCTACCGGAGCACTTTCGGAGCGACAATAGGCCGTCTCACGAAGAGATGCGCCGTCTGGAGTGTCTATGACAACTACACCCCTAGCTGGTTCAACAATCCCACTCCGTGAAGGTAGTGTCTTTCTCCTACGGCGGCGACGGCGTGGTGGCTGCGTGACATAGGGGCGCACGGCCCGGGCTGACGTATGTCGCTGTTGCCGGGAGTGGTTCAGTGCGGCTACCCTGTGGGGTCCGTGTGGGGGTGTCTGTACATTCTCGGGCTTACTGAGCTGTATTTTGCCCCGTTGTCGGGGGCACTATGGTATATTTCGGGGGCACTGTTCTTCAAGTCACGCATTTTAGTTTTCATACTAGGAAAATTTTGTGTATGCGGAAAAAAAAACCAGAGCTTGTCCATGATCATCAGCGTTGCTCTGACTCAGTACATATGTTAGTAAACCATACGTGGCATTCTAATAAGACAATGAAAATTATTATTATTATTACACGATTAGGTGGCTTAATTTACATCTTGCGGGGCACGTAATGCATTTGTTTGTCTACACTCTATAAACTCTGATCCGACGAGACCCACTGAGCCACAGAGGTTTAGGATAATACTGAAATGCATTATTTTCTCCCAAATTCTTGAATGCTACTACTGGATTCTACATAGCGATGTTCTTTTGTTTTGAAATCAGCTGGAGGTCACATTACCCCGGTGTCTATGGCCTCCCAGGTTTGCGGAGACAATTGTTTATGTCAAAATTTGGTGGTGGCTGTCCGTGATGATTACCTGAGTCTGCCCGCGTCATGGAGGCCCCGGGCGACACCTGCCAGGAAATTGACGCAGACGAGGTTCACTTCCTAGAGGTAGATATGGCCAGGCCTGACATGGCTCACAAGTTGCTAGTAGATTTTTTTTTTTCCTCGCAACCCAGGAATCAGCTGAGGATGAATAAATGATTATCACAGTCTTTTTGGTCTAATTCCATGAGGTTGTTAGTATGGTATGGCTTTTCCTTGAAGGGAATGTCGGGTATTTGCTGCCCTAACATCAGACATCACTGTTTTCTGAAGGCAGTAGGCTGAGTAGAGAAGGAAGTTGGGAAGTTAAGGGTATTTAAATGTACGTTAGTGTAAGCTTTCATTCCACGCCAGGGATGTATTCCATAGTATCATAACTATTTTCAATAATTTTGTAGTCCAGGGGCATCATCTGAAACAGTTTGCTTACAAATTTCATGAAAGTTTCAGATTATTACCCATATTTTCCTAATTCTGTTTTCAATGTAACAATTGTTTCCTTTTAGTAGTACTTTTCCTTTTTTTTTTCTCCAGGACATTTCCACTTGCATGCATTTTTTTTCTAATAATTGGTGATGGACAAGGTGACACTGAGTCTCTATGTATAGTTTGACACCATAATCCCATGAGGGGTGGCTGTTTGTTTTTGAGTTAGTTGTTATATGGGGAGGGACACTAACCCTCTGCCAACCCACTTGTTGACATGTAGGGAACATGATAGGAAAAACCACTGTTTCAGCTCATAATTGGTCTAGTTATTTTGGGTGTATTCCCTATGTAGCTCTTGCCTGCACAACTGTTTTATCCTAATGGTATTGGCAAAAATGACAAAATTGGCAAAGCATTGGTTGGATGAGCCAGTTCAGTTACAGTAGTACAGTATATGCAGTGCTCTGTAAACGCTGGTTTTCTAGTAGCGTCAAGTGCCAAGCAGTACCAAGGTTAGGTGGTGTACACATTAGGTGGACTCCTTAATTTGCAGTTGGAGGTTTTTACGGTAAGTCAGATAGAGCCATACAGTTCCTCATCATCAGAGGTTATGGACTGTGGCCCATGTACCTTACAAGGAATAATGTAAGACTGGTTATTCCTTACTATACCAGTCATCTAAAATGCAGTGTGTAGGAATCATTTCACTGTTGATACTCTCGTGGAGGCAGCTTCATAGTCATAATGAAAGTCTGGCGTAGATACAATCCCCAAAAGGACTAGAGTTTTTTCAGTCATATATGATGCTGCCATGATGTAGGCTGGTCATGTACCCTTGCACTGGACTGTGAAGAGGATGATATTAGGGTGGATGTTATCATTTTACTTTCACTTTTCAGAGCATTGGTAAAGGGTCGTTTGGTGTTGTGTACAAGGCATTGTGGCGCGGGCTGACTGTGGCGGTAAAGAAGGTGGAAACAGAGTCGGAGGTGAGTACACACACACACACACACACACAAGTTTTCCATGGAAATTTGTGAGCAACTTTATGAGGTTGTGTTAATGTGACTTAAATTTACAACCTCTGTGGAGCTACAGATGTTAATGATCTTATGGGTGAATTTTGAGAGAGAGAATTTTCCCCCATAAGATCACTAGTAATTGTAGTCCTGTAGTGGTTAAGATTTGGACCATTTCCGTACACGTCAAGAATACCGCTCTGTATCTAACCCCACCAGTTTGAAAAGTCTGTCTTAAGGTGAATAAAATCCTCAGGAGATGGTAGAAGTACAGTGAAAAGTCATCCTCATGGTCAGTGGGTTAACTATAACCTACCCTTTTTACTCTTACTTGGCCTAAAATTGCCATCTCTCCATCTTGAATGCTGAATTATAGCAAGAGATTAACACAAGAATTTGGTGCAAGTCCCAAAGAAGTACTATGGAAGTGCTGTAGAGCCATAGTGCTGTCTTTTTTGTCACTGAGTTACATGGATAGGCTGCAAAAGGACGAATATGTAGGCCAGGTTAGGGTAAAATGAGCACCGTATAATGTGCCTCTTTCCAACAGGTCAATGCGTTCCACAATGAAGTGCAGCAGCTGTGTCGTGTGCAGCATGAGAACATTATCTACCTGTACGGGGCTTGTACACTCAACCTGTACAAGTGTCTGGTTATGGAGTATGCCGATGGGGGCTCTCTCTACCACTGTGAGTATTTGGACTGACGTATTTCTCAGACCTACCCTCCAACTCAGGGAAGACTTTCTCTAGTCCTCCTATTTACTGTTACTGGTACTTCCACCATTTTTCGTCTTTAGCTTCCTTCCTCTTTTTCATCTCTTTTTGGGCCTTTCTACCACATATTCCCTCATTCTCCATCCATTATCCTCCCTGTCCCTTCCTCCACATTCCCCACCTCTCTCCAACCTTCCCCCCATCTTATACTTCTCCTTCTCTGGTCACCCCTTTTCATTCGCCGTGCCCTTTCATAGCTCCCATTTCGCTGGGCAGGCTGTTGATAGTTCTTCTAATTTTGTAAATTCTTTGTCTTTGTTTCAGGATCCTACCTCAAGAGGCTGGAGAGGGAAGTCTTCCCGTGGTGGCACAGATATAACTGGGTGGTGGACCTGCCCAGTTATACAAGCGTCCCATAACTCCTTCCCTCTCTCTCTAAATGAGCTCTCTACTGTAAAAGAAGGGCCAGTTTACTGCCATATGGGCCTGAGGCTATAATAAAAGCAACAGTACAATAGTCTTAACTCATTCTTAGGTGGGATGTAAAAGGTCATGATAATAATAATGTTGATAATAATGCAAAAGGTCATGATAATGTTGATAATAATGATGTATATCTATATTAACCCAAATCATTTATCTTTCCATTGGTACGCGCGCTATCAGTGCTACACAATTCACCGAGTACTGAGTACAACCTGGCACACGGCATCTCTTGGTTGTCTCAGTGTGCCAAGGCCGTCGCTTACCTCCACTCCATCCAGCCTCGCCCACTGCTACACAGGTATCACACTGATCTACGAATGGAAAGGTTTTGACATACTTGATCTTGTTTACATTTGACATGTCTTCAGATATAAAATTAAATGAAAATTGCTTCATGCTACCTCTCTAGGAAACCTCAGTGCTATATTGTGGGTTGACCATGGTACAGCTGACTTTCATTGAGTTGTAAGTTGACACATACATACATACACACATACATAATTTTCCTAAAAAGGATGTCACACTTCCTCGTCTTAAGAGTTTGCCGTGAAACAGCTGATGCATTCTATGGACTGGCAGTTAAATCAAGTGCCCAAACCAGCTTATTACTTCCCAACAGTTGCTGGAAATTGTTGGGAAAGAAAAAAAAATTAAGATGCATTATAAGATTTGTTCCAGTGTAACAGTTTTAGCTCAGATTGTGACTGTTTATTTTAGGGTGAATGCTTCTTGCATAAAAGTGATGATTGTATGGCAAGATACCTAGCTTGTAGCCACACTCCACACATGGTAGCCTAGTACAGTACCTCCCACTTGGCTTAATTTTGAAGTTTGAAACAAGAGCCCAATTGAGCCATTTATGTCCAGCTGTTGCTAGAAACTGTTGGATAATGAAATTAGTGATGTTTAAAAATACCTTGTGCAAAGTGAGTAGTTAGCGAGGATTTCAACTTATTGTAGTTGTGACTAAGGTCCTTGCCAGTAAGTGATGATTGTGTGGCTGGTTATCAAGCCTGTAGCCTCTCCTTACTTTCCTGGTCTGATCTTACACCTGGCACAGATTTACCTTCTCTCCTTTCGTCCTGCAACTTCATTCTCATTTTCTACACATCTTTTCCATCTATTATGATCTTTTATATAAAAACACTGTATGCAATTCTGCCGATAAGTATGAGACTGTGTTCGATGCCCTGATTGGGTATATATATATGTATATAATGAATGTTGTAGTCTCTGGATGCTAGTGTGCATTATATCATCCCTGAATCAGTTAACACCACTGTCATTCTTACACCTTTCCACCTCATCCCTCCACCTCGCCCTTGTTCTCTCCATCTCTCCCTCCTCCTCATCCTTGGTCTCTCCCTTTCCCATCACCTCATCCTTGGTCTCCCCCTCTCTTCCTCTACCTCATCCTTGATCTCCCCTTCTCTTCCTCCTCCTCCTCTTTGGTCTCCCTGTCTCTCCCTCCACCTCACTCATGTATCTACACATTCCCAGTTCATCTCTCATTCTCTATTCACATTACATGACCAGACCATCTCAGGGTGCTTCTCTTAACACTTTCTAGTAATGTTCTCATTTGTCTGTCTGTCTTTCTCAGGGACCTCAAGCCACCAAACCTTCTCCTGACCAAGGGTGCCAAGATGCTGAAGGTGTGTGACTTTGGCACTGCATGTGAACTCAGCACCAACATGACAGACAATCGTGGCTCAGCAGCATGGATGGCCCCGGAGGTCTTCGAAGGTGGGTTAGGGTAGGGCAGGGTAGGGTAGGGTAGGGTTGGGTAGGGTAGATAGATAGGAGAGGATAGGATAGGTAGGGTAGGATAACAGTCATGTGTATGTATATGTAAGTTACATGGAGAAGTGTGACATATATAAGAGGCATCATGTTGTGGAAGGTGTTGCTGCTGCTGTTGATGATGATGGTGATGATGTTGCAAGGTGGATTTAAATATGGAAGAATTGTAGGAAAATAAAGATCTGTGTGAATGAGTTTTTTGGCCCATTTCACTGGACATAGTGTTGATAAGTTCTCCCTTCTGTACTGTATTTCTCTATGCTGGCTGTCTGGACCCTGAGAAAAAGAGGGCAGGATGGTGAGAATAATTGTGGATAAAGCAGGGGCAGTGTGCTGTGGGAAGTGTTGATGATGATTATGACCATGAAGTAATGTCAGGATGATGACTGGAAAGAATTGGGATGATAATGAGGAAATAGTTTGAATGATGATGACCTTGAAGACAGATTACGATGATGAATGTAGAAAAGAATTGGGGTAGGGGGGTTTTCAAGAATACTCCCCCAGTATCCCTGCTTGTCGTAAAAGGCGACTAAAAGGGTTGGCGGAGGGTTAGTGCCCCTCCCTGGAAAACAACTAACTAAAAAAACAAACAAGAAGCCTCGGACAAGGACTGACCAAACGATGACGACCCAGGACTGGACAAAGGACTTGGTAATGAGTACATGGAATGTAAAAGGAGCGAATGATGAGGTGAAAGAGAGAGAGATTGTCCAGGTGCTTGAGGGTGCGAAAGTGGATGTATGTGGAATAACTGAAACAAAATGGAGAGGAGAAAATGTGAGAGAATGGGAGTATGGATGGGGTATATGTGCAGGAGTAGATGAGAATGAGAGGGCAAAGGAAGGAGTGTGTATAGTTGTGAGTAAAAGATGGAAGAAGAGCATAAGACAGTATGGATCAGTTGGGTCAAGGATTGTGTGGGTAAAGTTGAAAGTTGGAATACAAATGTGGGCGATTGTGTGTGTGTATGCGCCAACGCAAGATCGTGCTAGAAGAGTGAGAGAAGAGTTCTGGACAAATGTGGAAGTGTGCATGGAAAAGTTTGGAAGGAATGAGAGAGTGTTTTTGATTGGTGATATGAATGGTAAAGTTGGTAATGTGAAGGTGGATGGAATAGTTGGTGAGTGGGGTGTGCCTGCCGAGATAGATGAGAATGGGAGTGCGTTAGTGGACATTTGTGCTGGGAGGGGGTTGGTGATAGCCAATACCCTCTTCAGGCATAAAATGATCCACAGGTATACATGGCGAGTGATGAGAAGAGTGGGTGGTGAACTGAATGAAAGGAAGGCAATGATTGATTATGTGTGTGTGGATGAAAGGATGTGAAGATGTGTAAAGGATGCAAGAGTGTATAGAGGTTGGGGGGAGTGGACTTTCTGACCACTACTTGGTGGTGGCCAGAATTAGGATGCAAGTGAGATGGAGGAATAGAAGAAGGGAAAGACGAGAGGAAGGAGTAGTTGCAAGGAGAGTGGAAAGGTTACAAGAGGATGACAAAAAGGCAGAGTATAAGAGAGAAGTGGAGGAACGATTGGGCAAATATGAATTGGAGCAGATGGGAGACGTGGAAGGTGTGTGTAAGATATTTACAGAAGAAATATGTGCAGCATGTCATGTGGTGTGTGGAAGGAAGAGAAGATGGAGGGGGGTGCAAGGAACAGTGTGGTGGACTGAAGAGGTGAAACAGGCTGTGGCACAAAAGAAGGAAGCATACAATGAATGGATGAGAAACAGGGGCGTGGAAGAAGTTGAGAGGCGGAAGGGAGAGTTATATGTGGAAAGGAAGAGAGAGGTGAAAAGATTAGTAAGAGAGAGTAAGAAGAGAGTGGATGAGGAATTTGGAAGGAATTTGAGTGTAAAGTGGAGGGACTGTAAGAAAATGTTCTGGAGAGAAGTGAAAAGAGTAAGACAGGGTGGAAGTGAAGTTAGCAGGGGAGTGAAAGATAAAAATGGTAGATTACTAGTGGAGAAGGGAGAAAAAGTGAGCAGATGGAGAGAACACTTTAAGGCATTGTTGAACGTAGAGGATGGAAGTAATGCGAGTATAAGTGGCTGGGGAATGGCCGGGAGAAGGAGGGAGGTGAGAAGACAGGAAGAAATCAGTAGGATAGAAGTTGTGTAAGCAATGAAGAAAGTTAAATCGGGGAAAGCCCCAGGAATTGATGGAGTGTGTGGTGAAATGCTGAAGCATGGGGGAGAGATAGTAGTAGAATGGATGTGGAAGATGTGCAGATTGGCCTGGGAGGAAGGTAGAGTCCCGGAGGATTGGAAGTCAGGTATAATTATTCCCTTGTACAAAGGAAAAGGGGAAAAAGAAGTGTGTGGTAATCATAGGGGCATTTGTCTCCTTAGTATAATAGGAAAAGTGTATGGTAGGATACTTATAGACAGAGTTAGAGAAAGAACAGAGAAATTAGTTGGAGAAGAACAGGGAGGCTTTAGGAAGGGAAGAGGTTGTGTAGATCAGATATTCATTCTTAGATCTTTAGTGGAAAAGTTTCTAGAGAAGGGAAAGAAGTTGTATGCGGCTTTCATGGATTTGGATAAAGCATATGACAGGGTGGATAGACAAGGATTGTGGAAAGTGTTAAGAATATATGGAGTAGATGGGAAGTTGTTGAATGCTGTGAAGAGTGTGTACGATGGTGCGAAGGCTGCAGTGCGTGTGGATGGCGAACTAAGTGAATTTTTCTCTTTGAAAGTTGGTTTGAAACAGGGATGTGTCATGTCTCCATGGTTGTTCAATCTGTACATGGATGGGGTAATAAAAGAGGTACAAGGTAGGGTAGTGGATGTTGGAGTGGCCCTGGTGAGAGAGGATAGTGTTTGGAAACTCCCTGTACTGTTGTTTGCAGATGATACTGTGTTGTTGAGTGAAGACGAAGGGGAGCTGCAAGGCTTGGTGGATGAGTTTGGGAGAGTGTGTAAGAAACGGAACCTGAAGGTGAATGTAGGGAAGAGTAAAGTAATGGTCTTTGAGAGAGGTGAAGTTAGTGAATGTACAGCGAGGTTAGATGGTGAGGAATTGGAAAATGTGAGTACGTTTAAGTATTTGGGTAGTGTGATGAGTAAGGATGGAGGTTTGGAGGGTGAAGTGCTTGAAAGGGTACAGCAGGGAAGAAAGGTTGCTGGTTCTTTGAAAGCAGTGATAAGAAACAGGGAAGTGAGCATGGAAGTGAAAAAGTTACTACATGACAGTATTGTGATACCAACTCTAACGCACGGAAGTGAAGCTTGGACATTGTTGGAAGGACACAAGTCAAGAGTGAGAGCAGTGGAAATGAGTTATTTAAGAGGAGCCTGTGGAGTCACGTGGAGAGAGGGGCTGACGAATGAGGATATAAAGGAGCGTTGTGGTGTGGATGTGGATGTGATAGGAAGCGTTATGAGGAACACACTGAGGTGGTTTGGCTATGTGGAGAGGATGGAGGGTGAAAGACTGACGAAGAGAGTGTATGTGAGTGAGGTGGAGGGGGGAAGAGGGAGGGGGAGGCCGAGGATGAGATGGAGGGATGGGGTGGAGAGGTATATGAGAGAGGGGGGTGTGAGTTGGGAGCAGGGCAGTGAAATGGCAGGGGACAGGGCGACTTGGAGGCGATTTGTTTGTGGCCACCCCAAACGGGATTGAGGTGTCTGGCAATAGATAGATAGATAGATAGATGATGGTGATGATGATTGAATAGACTGACAGTGATGATAAAGACTGACAGTAATAAATGTACACACACAGGTAAGGTGTACACGGAGAAGTGCGATGTGTACAGCTGGGGCATCATGCTGTGGGAGGTGTTGACACGACGGGTGCCATTCCAAGACCTGGGCCTGGCCGTGCGCATCATGTGGGCAGTGCACCAGCGACAGAGACCACCGCTGATTGTGGGATGCCCTAAACTGCTGGAAAACCTTATGAAACGGTTGGTATGCTTTATACAATCTCTCTGAACTGGAAAAATTTGATATAGTGTTACCTATCTATCTATCTATATCCAGACGCCATAAAATCCCATAAGGGGAGGCCATTTGCCTTTGAGTTATTTGTTTTACGGGGAGGGACACTAACCCTCCGCCAACCCACTTGTTGACATAAAGGGAACACGTGTGGGTTGGTTATATGGTCACCACCCTGTGTTGTAAATGGTTTCCTGGCTTAGAGGAAACCATTAGGCTAGTCACTAATGTAAAGCCACCTGAAAAAGAAAGAAGAGTAATAAAAAGTGACATGAAAGATGGGACAAATAGGAACAGAGGAGAGCAGACAGAAAAAGAATGATAAGGGTGAAGGAAGAAGTAGGCAGCATTACATCAAGTGAGTGAATGATCATATGCCCAAAACTTCGACAAAACCTGGGGAAACGGATTGTACACTGCTGTAGGAGAAGAGAGGAATGGGGAGACTGAAGATGAGCTGGAGGGATGGAGTAGATAGGTATATGAGAGAGGGACTGTAAGTTGGGGGGAGAGCAGTGAAATGGCTGGGGACAGGCCAGCATGGAAGCAATTCATTTGTGGCCACCCTTTACAGGATTAAGTCGTCTGGCTATAGATAGATGGATTGTTGGTTATCCTAAAGTTTTGGAAAATCTGATGAGACCATTAGTACACCTGTTATAATTTTGCTGTTCCTCTTTGTCCACCTGTCCGTTGCCAGGCACCTTAATCCTGAGGGGTTGGCCATAAACATATTGCTTTCATGTTACTCTATCCTTCACCACCGAGCTGCCCTCCCTGCAGCTCACACCACCCCCATTCTTATGCCTCTCCACCTCGTCCCCTTACCTCATCCTTAGTCTCTCCCTCCCACCTTTAGACAATTTTTTCCGCTTTGGATAGACATTTTGTACTGTAGAGATTAGATACAGGAATTTCCCAATATCCAGAATGATTATATCAAGAAAAGTACATATCCAGGCATGTTAAACTCATGACACACACACTTGCAGTAGCACAGTCCCTGCACTAATAAGGGAGATACAGCTATGTACTCACTTCAAGTGCAGGGCAGTACGTATTGATCACAGCACGATACAACAGGTCTCCTTCCTGACATCCAGTCATTGTGAGTGCCCCTAAACAGATGATCAAGTTCACCTAGCAAGGCCTAGAGCAGGCTGTCACCAGGCTCTCCTGAGCTACCAGCTTGGATTAACGCTGGATGAAATCACAGATGACACATGTCCATCTTGTAAAATAGACCTACGCAATATAACACATAATGGAGCACTGCACAGCACATGCCACACTAGGATACAGACACAACATCAGTGGTGTAGGGAATGTATAAGGCAACCACACAGGGATAGTAGCTTAACAAAACTTAGTGGCATCCACAACATAGTATTAAAATTGTGGATTTGGCCTGGTTTCATCAGGCAAAAAATGAACCAAGCACAGGAACCAAGGAAACTCATTCTTCCATCATGACCAAGATTGAATTTCATGCAACCTTGACATAGTATTAACATTGTGGAAGTAGCTCAGTTACATCAGGCAAAAACATGATGGTGATGATGATGATGATGACTATGATGGTCATGATGATGATGGTATATTTTGTGACAGGTGTTGGGACCACAACCAGGCGCGTCGTCCAAGGATGGAGGAGGTGGTAGAGAAGGTGGCATTTATAGCACGTTTCCTGAACGGGGCAGACGAACCTATCAGCAACCCTCCCTCAGATGGATCTATAACTGGTATGCATGGCTTGTACGATGATGATGATGATGACAGTTGTCATGATGAAGATGATGATGATGATGATGATGACAGTTGTGATGGTAATGATGATGATGATAGTTTGGTACTTGACAGTGATAGTGATGATAATGATGATTATAATTATGATTTTATAGCTACTGCAATGATGATGATGATGATTAGGATAATAACCATTATGATGATGATGACCATTGTGATGATGGTGATCATGAGGACAGTGCCAACCTTGCCCTGTGATAAAGAATTCATCCACATATATACAGTGTCGTCATTATAATCCAAGGATGTATTTCAAAATATTACGGATTTTTCCATTGTTTAGTGCTGAATGTGTACTGATACTGTGTTGATTAACTGTACAACCTGACTACTGAATTACAGACTTGGTGATATCTTTATTTTAATCAGTCTACTGCAAGACAGTTTTCATCAAGGTATAAAGTGTATCTAGTTGTGTTGAGGGTAACCGCTTGAGTATGATGATGTCTTTCATCGTATTTTGTAAACTCCAGACAGTTTTATTTAGCATAAGATGTGCATTTCAAACTGCAGGAGAAAGAGCCATCAGGTGAACAAGGCTGACACAGGGAAGCATGGAGTTTTATCTTTCAGATATGTATATTGTGTTTGTGTCCAAGAGTGACGATACCTGTGTTTCTCCAGACTCGTACATGTCCCCGTGTGCCGGGTCGAGTGCCGGCCGCACCAGCCGTGATGTGAGTGAGATCACTACTACAACGGCCACAAGTGCCAGCGACCCCACCCACCGCCTCCACAATGCCTCCCACCCATCTAGACCACTACACAACTCCGCGGATCCCCCTCGGCCCATCCATAATGCCTTGGATCCCACTCGCCCCCACCACAATGCTTCCGACCCTCCCCGACCCATACACAACTCATCAGAGGCCCCTCGGCCAACACACAATGCCTCAGACCCCTGCAACCCCTGCCACCGCCGTACCACACACCACAACCACAACAACAGTTCTTCCACGCTGCTTGATGAGGTAGGCCATGACTTCATTTTGGTTGTGGATTAACCATTTTATGTGTGAGGTGCAGGCAGGATTCCAGGGGAGTGTATTTGGGGTGAATGAGTGTGTGGCACATTTGGTATGGAAGGAGAGTGAATGAGTGTGTGGCACCTTTGGTATGGAAGGGAAGTGAATGAGTGTGTGGCACATTTGGTATGGAAGGGGAGGGAATGAGTGTGTGGCACATTTGGTATGGAAGGGGAGCGAATGATGAGTGAATCAGTGTGTGGCTTAGTTGGTATGTGGTATGGAAGAAGAGAGTGGAGCAATATCTTGGTGAAAAAGGTGTACGAGGATAAGTTAGCTTGGAAACATTTCCGTCATGTCTGTCTTATGTTCAGGGGTTCCCAGGAGGGTGTCAGGCATTGATGATGATGTGTGAGGGACCTTTTAGTTCACATGACAATACAGGCTGTATCTTTTTTAAATACTCTACAGTAGTTCAGTTTATAGAGAATTCCATTTTATGGAATCTGTAAAATTACATATAGAAGTAGTTTTTGTGTGTTCTTCTAGACTTTTCTTTGTGTCCCACTAGACTCTGTTTAACTCAGGGTTATTTTATGAAGTTCTTTCAAGGTTGAGCCTAGAGGAGGGAAGGTACAGCAGAGTATTGCCAGGTTTTATTAGCATAATGTTTTACTGTTTAGCTTGGCTCCAGTTTACATAAAAAGCAGTTTTATATAGTATCCTGACACACCTAGCCTGTGCGTAACTATTACTGTATATTGCCTGTACATGTAATGGAGATAAATAATGGATACTTTTGTGTGAAGCTGCAGAATGTGGTGAATGTTTTTTTTTTTGGCGTATCCAGTAGAGCCAGGATTCCAGGGGCTTGAATGATGAATGAATGGAAGTGTGGCCTATTTGGATTGGGCAAGTTTGTGCTGTCTGGACATTGCTACTCCTCACCCTGCCCTTGGGTGGGAGAGGAGGTCCACATGATGATGATGATGATGATGATGATGATGTTGTGTTGTGTTGTGTTGCAGGCTATATAATGTTGTTTTGTGTTGTGTCACAGGATGACTCTGTGTGCAGCACGTCTGGCAGTGAGGGTATGTATCCTGTCAGAGGGCACGACGACTCCCTCTGTAGCACTGGCAGTAGTGAGGATACCTACGCCGCTCCGCTTGCCCCGGCCCCGGCGCCCCCTGTTACTCCAAGCTCGTCTGCCCTGGGGCTGAATAATCTTAGTGAGTCATCAGGGGGGCTCAGTGACCTCCTATCCCCCCTCGTCATAACTATCCCCAACCCCTCGCCCCCGTCTCACCCTGACCTCACTCCAGTCCCCCTGCCCCGCTCTGACCTCAGCCCTGCCCCTCCACCTCGCCCCGACCTCAGTCCTGCCCCTCCACCTCGCCCCGACCTCAGCCCTGCCCCGGTCAAGATGAGGCAGCACTTGAGCCCTGGGGATCCCAATGTTCAGCTGCGCAGGCGATCAGCAGAGGTGCCCGCCCCACGACACACACACCACGGTCAGCGACTTGTTTTTGGTGTATTATTATTATTATTGATTCTAATTAATGTATTTATTTTTTACTTGTTAATGAGTGTTTGGCTCATTTCACAGGGCATGCTGTTGATTATCTCATTTTTATAATGTATTTTCTTCCTTTTCTTTCTGGAACCGACCTTACCTCATCCTTGGGTGGGAAAAAGAGGTTGGGATGATAATGGTAATGATGATTTTATTTAATTTTACTGTATTTTTTTCACCAGCGCTACAAAGACTGATCATAGCTCCCAAGTTTATAGAATTTTCTTTGTACTCTGTTTTTCTCTTCATTTTTTCATCTTAAAAAAAAAAAAAAAATGTGATAGCCTAGTCTTAGATCCCTCCTTCTCAGTGTGGATAATTTGAGATAGTCCAGATACTCAGAAGAGACCATGAGTTACGACAGTGGTTGTCATAGTGCAAATATGACATTGTATCCATTGTTGTGGATATTTATAGACTCAGCAACTGCCTAGCCCCGGGCTCGTATGCTCCTCATGGGGCAGTGTAGGATTGGATGATGGATGGACATACAGAAATGACAGTGATTAGATGGATGCTTAGTGTGTCCATGAATGCAAGGCCTGGGGGTGCTGGGTTTACGATTGAAGAGTTGAGAAAAAGGGTAGGACTGGAATATATTGGTGTTGTGATGAGAAGTAGTAGATTGAAATGGTTTGGACAAGTGGGGAGGATGGAGGATGACAGTTGGGTGCAGAAAGTGAGAAGAATGTCAGGGATAGGGATGCGAGAGGCAGACAGAAAAAAATCTGGGACGAGGCCATAGAGAGTGACCTCAGGGATAAGGGACTGAATAGGGAGGCTACCAGAGATCGAGCAGCATGAAGAGCCATTATGCGACCAAAGCCGACGCATGCCTGTTGGAGCCTTTATAAACAGTGCAATACACCTCTTTTACTTGACTGAAGCAGAGTATGTCAGTTGTAATAATATACAGGCAACATAGAAGAAAGTATTAGAATGTAAAATGCATAATAACTTGCTAAGGAAGAGATTATGTGATGCCTCCAGTGCCACCTAAAATATGACAATAAGTATTTTGTGTGTCCAGTGTCTCTGTTTCCAGTACTATTACCATTAAAGATTGTGTGTGTGTGTGTGTGTGTGTGTAAGAGAGAGAGAGAGAGAGAGAGAGAGAGAGAGAGAGAGAGAGATCCACCCCTAAGGGATAACTGGAGATGTTTTTCATCAAATTATGACATTAATGGGAGTCAGTGGGTCATTGACATGTAAATTTAGACAGTATTAGTCAAACCTCAGGCCTGTGTACATTGCAGTGGATAATACAGCTGTAGGTGTTGTTGCAAGATGCCAGGTAACATGGAGGGACACATTGTACAGTTTATATCTTGTGTTTTCTGCCTTCCTCCTTCCCGTATCTCGACCAGTGAGGCTTGTTTTCATAAGGTATACTTTTATCACAGTGCCCAACCAACCACCACCACTATCCCAGCTGGCCCTGTCCACTCCACCCTGTGCTCCACGGCCATTTCTGTAACCGTCCCTGCCCCCCCTCCCATTAGAAACCTACAAAAAATCTGTAACTCTACCCTCTCTCCGCCACCAGCTTCCTCCCACATACAGGGCCATCTCTCACCTTGCTCCACCATCCCAATCTATCCCACCCATGCCATCCATTTGCACACTATTCACATCATATCATTTCATGTAGTTTATAAAGGCTTCAACATGCTTGCCTGCGTCGGCCTTGGTCACCTAATAGTGGCTGTTCATTCTGCTCAGTTTCTGGCAGCCTCCCACTGTTCATCAAAATATTTTGTACATTATACCATAACTGTATTTAGTAGGAGGAGAATGACTTTTGGATTCAGTACCATTTTTGCAGTGTGCAGTATGGTTAAGTTTTTAGCAGTGTTGTGATGTGGAGTCCTTTGGCCTGATTTGTTTTCTTTTTTTTATATAAGCTTTATTGTTTTACCTCAGTTTGGTGTTGCATTTTCTTGTAGTCCAGCCGCTGACAGACGGTTTTATTCATTTGTGATAGAAAGCAACAGGAAAAATACATTGAGGTGGTTTGGTCATGTGGAGGGGATGGAGAATGAGAGACTAACTAGGAGAGTGTATGTCAGTGAGATGGAGGGAGGGGGAGAGAGGGGGTGACTGAAGATGAGTTGGAGGGATGGAGTATAGAGGTATAGGAGAGAGGGGGAGACTGATGATGAGATGGAGGGATGGAGTAGAGAGGTATAGGAGAGAGAAGGGTGTAAGTTAGGGGGAGGGCAGGAAAATGGCAGGGGACATGGCAACATGGAGGTGATTTTTTTGTGTCTATCCCTTACAGGATTAAGGTGTCTGGCTACTGGTAGATTGATAGATAAGAGGCATTGCAAATTGGAGGGGTTAGATAAAACCTCCATGAACCCCTACACTGAAGGAGTTTTTGTCCGATGCAAATAAAATCATCATGTAGTGACAGTCTGAGTAAAATGAACAATATATTATCGAACTGAAAGGGTGAAGATGGTAAGAAAAATAGGAGAGACTTGTAGGCCAATGAAAATGAGAAATGTGAATGTTGGGGTAGGGATTACGAGAGGCAGACTGAAAAAGACTTGGACGAGGTCATAGAGTGTGACCTCAGGGATAAGAGACTGAATAGGGAAGCTGCCAGAGATCAAGCAGCAGTGAGAGCCACCACTGGATGACCAAGGCTGACGCGTGCAAGCATGTTGGAGTCCTTATAAACTAAAATGATGGGTTGTCATGATTGAGAGGTAGGAGCCAGGATAGGTTGAGACAGGTAGGTAGGGCCAGGGGTGGGTAGGGACAGAAATAGGTAAGGATAGGGGTGGGTAGGGACGGGTAGGTAGGGATAGAGCTAGGTAGGGATAGGGCTAGGTAGGGACAGGGGTAGATAGAGACAGGGGTAGGTAGGTGCAGGGGTAGGTAGAGTTTGGGGGGATGGGTTGGCAGGGTTAGACTGGTATTGTTTGGGAAATCTAAGGTTGAGCAAATGAGATAAGGAAAGGCAGTGTGAGGGAGAGACGGTGAGGCAGAGTGAGGCTGGACAAGAGAGAGAGAGAGAGAGAGAGAGAGAGAGAGAGATGCCAGTGTAGCGAGGTCCCCCCTTCCCCCCCCCTCCCCCGTAAACAGAGAAGCTTGGACATTCTTGGCAGCGGCACTGTAACATCACCCCCACTGCTTGCTCTTTCTCTCTCTCTCTCTCTCTCTCTCTCTCTCTCTCTCTTTCAAAACTCCTATTACACCCGCAACGAGGGGTGAAAGCTGGTTTGTGTGTGTGTGTGTGTGTGTGTGTGGCCATAATAGTATATATAATAACAAAGTGCATGAAGTGCTTGTCATATGTGGAGCAAAAAGAGATTAAAGAGTTGTATTGGAGAAAAATAATCGTGAAATGCGCAGAGAAATTTAAATGGTGATGCTACTGTCTCTTACTCCAACTTTAGCATTTATTTATTTATTTATTTATTATTTTTGTTTGTCATAAAATGTTTTTTGTCATATTTCGATGATTTTAAGTGTATTTTGTTTGTATATGAGGGAGGGGGGTGTAAGCTAGGGGGGAGGGCAACGAAATGGTAGGGGACAGGGCGACATGGAGGCGATTTGTCTTATGCCATCTCTTATGGGATTGAAGCGTCCGGCTATAGATTGATAGATAGATAAATATATAGATTTTTATTGTCACTTCTTTATTAACTATGGTACACGTAGCTACAGTACTTGATTTTGTAGTACTGGAAAGAATGGCTATTTGGGGTAAACACACACACCCCACACCTTCCCCATCCTCCGAAAGGACGATTGTAAATATATTAGATCCACACCACACTATACTTTTGTCAAATTTCTTCGTTCACGGATTTTACAGAGCATCGTAACCAATAGAATTTTATGGCTGTACACTCATCCTGTTAGAATGTGTGCAGGTGGGCCTGGGGTCTCTCTCTCTCTCTCTCACACACACACACACACACACACACACACACACACAGTACTACGCATTAGTTTTAAATGACCAATCAACACATTCTTCCATCGTTACGCCATCGCCCAAATGTTGGATTGTCGTCGTAATTTTTGCACCCGATTCAAGAGAAAGAATTTGCTATCACTTCTCTTATCATTTTTACCACTCTGCTCTGTCGACTTTTTACCTGCGGCGAAGCTGACAGGTCTATAAGTGGTACACCTGAGCGATTCCCCCCTCCCCCCCCGATTGGCATATCTCTTGGAGGGCTCTGAGCAACGTCCTCCCCCAATAACAGGCAGTATTCGTCCTTATACCCTTTTGTTGTGTGCATATTGTCATTTATCTGAGTTTATCTGTCTATCTGTCTGTCTGTCTATAGCCAGACACCTGAATCCCGTAAGGAGTGGCCACAAACGAATCGCCTCTATGACGCCTTGTACCCTGCCATTTCGCTGTCCCAACCCCAACCCCCGTCTCAAGTACCTCTCTACTCCATCCCTCCATCTCATCCTTGGTTCTCTCCTCCCTCTCCCCTCCCCGCCTCCACCTTACTCTCATACACTCCTAGTTAGTCTCTCAAGAAATAATTCATGTAACACACAGCATTTTCACAGCCGGGAAAGTGTTGATCTTTTACTGAAATTTGTACACAGCATCAAGAAATCATCGAACAGGCGGGATGAGTGATGTCCTAAATGATGAGTATAGCCCGCGATGCCTCAAGCGGATTAAGCTAGATTAGGTTAGGCTGGGATAGATTAGGTTTGGTTAGGTTAGTTTAAGTTAGTTAGGTTAAATTAGGTTTTGTTTGGTTAAGTTAGATTAGGTTAGGTTATCGTTTGAATATGCAGATGACTAATACTGCATAGGAAGTGACACAAACTAACGAGAGCTTATATGGTGTGTGTGTGTGTGTGTGTGTGTGTGTGTGTGTGTGAAAAGGAGAGCGCAGGTAAAAAGACAGCTCCCATAGGAACACACTCTCATAATATACAAATATGCACATGGAAGCACAAACAGACACGTACGCACAGGGTGTTTGGGTCCTGGTAAACACACACACACACACACAGCACCTCCAGCAGCGCGCCAAAATAAAACGCACACAGCCGTCCCAGGGCTGAGTCAGACAGGTATGGCGCCAAAATTTTGAATGGGGTCGCCGTCTGAGTCAGCGTTCGAGACTGCCAGAATGTTTATATAGTTATTCAGATTCGGTTTATTTGTTGATTTGAGGATTTTTTCTTTATGTTTATATAAGGAGTTGAGTTAGGTTTGTCGGTCGAGTAGAGTGAGAGAAAAAGACGACGCTATAAACCTGCGGCCATCGCTAAAATGCCTCCTTACGGCCAAAATTGAAAGTTTTAAATAATAAGCTGATACGACACTGACACGTTAAGTTAGCTCAGAATTTCAAACTGGGCAACTTTGTATTTCACAAGAGAGTCACTCACAGCTCTCCAAGAACACTTACCCCAACTTTCCTTGAAGGTAAAAAAAACACACACAAAAAAATAGGTGTACCACATATAGCCCTATCGACTTGCCGCAGGTAACAAAGGTGTGGCTAAGATTATTATTATTATTATTATTATTATTATTATTATTATTACAGTAGTAGTAGTAGTAGTCGTAGTACTTGTCATTATTATTATTTTATTATTATTATTATTATTATTATTATTATTATTATTATTATTATTATCTGAAGCTCCTGACGAGGGTGGAATGCATTGGGCTTTTCGCTATCGTATGTGTCTGCTATCTATAAAGTGGGATGCAGGCCAATCAGTGTGTAGTAATTATAAACTTTCCATAATTGGCCATCAGGTAGAGGGGGTCTGTCCTCCCCTCTGCCATCTTAACATCAGGACTCAGGGAATGCATACCCCCGACAATGCAACACCATCCCTTCTTATGCTGTAGCTTTTTTTTCGTTTTCTAGTGGAGAGAGAGAGAAAGAGAGAGGGTAGGGGAAGAAGAGAGAGCGGTGGAGGCAGAAAGGGAGGGGAGGGGTTGAGTCATATTGAGAAAGGGGAGGGAGAGAAGGGGAGAGGGAGGGGAGGAAACCGTCATATTTACGTCATATCTGAGAGAGAGAGAGAGAGAGAGAGAGAGAGAGAGAGAGAGAGAGAGAGAGAGAGAATGCTCAAATAAAAATAAAACAACTACCACCACCACAACTTTCACCATCATCACAACCACCACAAGTACCACAATCCCCACCACAACTACCATCATAACCACCATAACTACCACTATCCCCACACAACTACCACCATCACAACCCCATAACTACGACGCAGGACTACCACCATCACCACAACTATGCAGCCACCACCACCACCATCACCACAACTATGCAGCCACCACCACCACCACCTCAATCACCATTACCACCACCACCACCACCACCACAACTACCACCATCACCACTACAATCACTATTACCACCATCGCGTCAAAACAGTCTCTCTCTCTCTCTCTCTCTCTCTCTCTCTCTCTCTCTCTCTCTCTCCACACACACACACACACACACACACACACACACATTTCACTACACTCTCTCCCCACCTCACTTCACCCTCCCTGCCCTCTCTCCCTCTCTCTCTCCGCCACTACTACCAACACCCAGGCTTCAGTACGGCTGTCACCAGTGTGTATAATACTACTCCACTCTCTCACTTGCTCACTCTCTCTCATTTTCTCACTCTCTCTCACTCCACTCTGTCTCATTTCACTCACACACCCGTCTTGAGTCACTCCACCTTTTCACCATAATACTACTCCACTTTCTCAGTTCTTTCTCTACTTGCCCCACCCTCTCACTCCACACATATTCTTTCATTCCACATTCTTTTTTACTACACATTCCACACTCCACTACACACCAGTACACACTCCATTCTTCTCTACACACTCCACACTTCTTAACGTTTTCCACACTTCATTCCACACCGCACTACACACTAATACACACTCCACTCTTCTCTACACACTCCACACTTCATTCCACACTCCACTACGCACCAATATACTCTACTCTTCTCTACACACTCCACACTTCTTAACATATTCCACACTTCATCCCACACTTCACTACCCACTTCACTACCCACTCCACTACCCACTCCACTACCCACACTACCCACAGCACACTCCACTACACACTCCACTACATACTCAACTCCACACTTCACTGGAGGTGGATTTGAAATGACTTGTGAAACGTAATGAAACAAAAAAGAATGTAGTAAAACGTAATGAAACAAAAAGAAAATAGACACAAAAAGAACGCGGGGTGGATTTGAACTGGACTCGTGAAACATAATGAAACAAAGAATGTAATGAAACTCACTTTACTCGCCTAGTGAATTATGTTGAAAATCTTTGGAAAATAAAGGATGAGACGAAACCTATTGAATTCTTGTTAAAATTAATGAAGCTTGAACGAAACCTTAAGATAGTGAGAATGTAAAGACAAACAGCGAAACACGCGAACGAAATTTACTGAAACCTTAATTTTAAAGAAACAGGTTGGAAGTGGTCTCGTGAAACTTAAAGAAACGAGCGAAAATTAAAGAAACGAGTGAAATAAAGAAACATAATTAAATGTGAAGCAGTGAAACGAGTGAAAATTAAAGAAAATGTATGAAACTTTAAGAAACGAGTGAAATAAGAGTAACAAGTCAGATGTGGGGCTGTTTGGACAAGTGTGGAACTATTCGGACAGGTGTGGGACTATTCGGACAGGTGTGGGACTATTCGGACAGGTGTGGGACTATTTGGACAGGTGTGGGACTATTTGGACAGGTGTGGGACTATTTGGACAGGTGTGGGACTATTTGGACAGGTGTGGGACTATTTGGACAGGTGTGGGACTATTTGGACAGGTATGGGACTATTCGGACAGGTGTGGGACTATTCAGACAGGTGTGGGACTATTTGGACAGGTGTGGGACTCTTCGGACAGGTGTGGGACTATTCGGACAGGTGTGGGACTATTTGGACAGGTGTGGGACTATTCGGACAGGTGTGGGACTGTTTGGACAGGTGTGGGACTATATGGACAGGTGTGGGACTATTCGGACAGGTGTGGGGCTATTTGGACAGGTGTGGGGCTATTTGGACAGGTGTGGGACTATTTGGACAGGTGTAGGAATATTTGGACAGGTGTGGGAATATTTGGACAGGTGTGGGATTATGGACAGGTGTGGGATTATGGACAGGTGTAGGAATATTTGGACAGGTGTGGGATTATGGACAGGTGTGGGAATATTTGGACAGGTGTGGGATTATGGACAGGTGTGGGAATATTTGGACAGGTGTGGGACTAACTGAACAGCTTTGGAATAAGAATGTTGTTAACAGGTGTTCTAGTGGATTGGAATTTGAACAGATTTTGTGTGTGTGTGTGTGTGTGTGAAATGTTATCCTGAAATATTAACTTTTATATATGAAAAGGCAGATGTTATGGACGAAGGTAACAGGTGTACAGAGGTAACACACACACACACACACACACACACACACAGACGAGGCAGCAGGTGCAATAAATTAAGTAGTTTTATCGCAGTTAATCGACAGGTGTAGCAGGCGCAATCCCAGGCTCATCTGACTGTGAACCCAGTGGACTGCTGGCTGAATATTCCCTCACGTACAGACCACTATCCTCTTTTGGGGGGATAGGGAGGGAGTTGAGGGATGTTCGTAGAGCCAGGCATTCTACATTATAGCTACAAATAACATGATTTGGACGAAAAGACAGGTGTAGAAAGGTAAAGGAAGGAAATAGAAAATGTTGACGGATTGACAGAAAAATGATAGGCCTATGTGGACGAATTGACAAAAAAAATGTGGACTAATTGACAAAAATAGTACAAATCGATTCGGTAATTGTAATGAATGTGGTGGATTTAGTACATTTATTTTGACAGGTGTGGAGTAATTATGTACATTTCCTACAGTAATCAACATGCGGACTAATCACCCACAGAATAATGGGTGTAGAGAGGTGAAAACGCACACCTGAACTGTAACAAGGTAAAGTGTGTGAGTTGTGGTACCAATGCTAACAGGCAGGAAAATACCCGATGTTGGTACCAATAAGAGACGCAGGGCAGGCGAGAGGATTGGTAGCACTGATATAATACACCACGGAGGAGGAGGTCTGCACATAGAGAGTGCCAGCCCGTTCACGAAGACTGGCAGTGCTTACGTTCGGGGTGGAAATTGGTGTATGCAGGGTAGTAAGGATGGAAGGCAGTATATTCAGACTGGTAGCACTTGTTTGAAAGGTGACTACCCCTGCATACAGAGTGAAGGGCCCCGGATGAAGAGTGACAGGCTGTATAAGAGTAAGTGTATTCAGAGTGACGGTTCCTGTATTAAGAGTGACACCCCCTGCAGTCACAGTATTCAGGTCGAAAGCCTCCATCACCAAAATAGAAACCTTGACTTTAAGAGTGAAAGGCAGTGGAAACAGAGTGAAAATAGATGCAGTCAGAGTGGCCACGCTCGCACTCTAAACAGAAACCAAGGCAGCAAGAGTGAGAGCAAGAGTGTCAGGCTTGAAACCCCGTGTATGAAGAGTGAAAACCGCTTCCCAGAAAACATAAACGTGTGGAGTAAGAGTGAGACCCCATTTCGCCAAGAGAGAACAGAGGATTTCAAGAGCGAGAGCAAGTGTGTGCAGCGGCGTGAGGGCCGTCGGGGGGAGAGTGAAGAGCAGTGTATGAAGAGTGAAAGACAGCATTATCAGGACAGAAGCGAGGACGTGAAATGTGAAAAACCGTATTATGAAAAGAGGATCGCCAGAGAAAGTTATTGCATAGAGAGTCAAAGTCCGTATTATCAGAAGAAAATCGAGGGCAGTGAAAGTCCGTATTACATAAAGAAACTCGAGGACATAAACAGTGAAAATCCATATGTGAAAATCGAGGACAGTGAAAATCCGTATGTGAAAATCGAGGACATTAGGAGTGAAAATCCACGCATTACGAGTGAAGAGCATTGGAGAGAGAGCGAGAAGTACCTCAAGGATGACGGGAAGTGTGATAGGGTTGTGTCTAGTGTGAATCCAACATGGCCCTTCTGTTACTGCGACATTTATGACTTTCCTTTACCCATGATCTACCCACCGCCTCCACCACCGCCGCCGCCACTCTACGACAACCTGCCTCATTCACCACCACACCACCACCACCACCACACCACGCCATACCACCACCACACCACCCCTCTCACACCAGACCTCGCTGCCCTGCTACTCAGTTGGGACCTACGACACGCCCTGCATCGTGTACTGGATATTGATGCTGTGCAAAGTGAGTCAGCAGACGAGAGAGAGAGAGAGAGAGAGAGAGAGAGAGAGAGAGAGAGAGAGAGAGAGTGTTTTCGTAAATGAAGGAGTCTACAAAGGAATGGATTATTATTATTATTATTATTATTATAATTATTATTTAACCTAGGTGTCTGTCATATTGCTGGGTTAATTCTCTCACACTTATGTCTTTCCTGAGCAAGAGAGAGAGAGAGAGAGAAATCCTGATGTAATCACTAAAAAATGTAACGGACGCCTCGGTCTAAATAGATGAAAAACTTTTAAAAACTAGACATTTAGTGGCCTTTCTCCTTTGATTCTGGTCCCGAAGAAATTGAGATTCGTTCATTACATGCACCAAGCCTATGTTACAATGGGAAGCAGGGTTAGGTTTGTGATGATGGTGATTGTGGTGGTGATAGTAGTGGTGGTAAGTGACTGGGTGGGAGAGAGTGATTTGTGTTGTGTGTGTGTGTGTGTGTGTGTGTGTGTGTGAGCGAGAGCGGGGATATGTAAGTAGTGACTCATGCGTGATGATGTGTAGGTATGCTTGTGTAGGTAGTGATGTATGTGTCTATGCAGGTGCGTGTGTGTGTGGTGTGTGTGTGTGTGTGTGTGTGTGTGTGTGTGTGTGTGTGTGTGTGTGTGTGTGATATTTCCCTACATGTAGGTGTGTGCATATGAACGCTGTGAACGTAAGTAGGTGTATATAGGTGCGTTTTATTTGTAGGCATTTAGGCAGGATGGGTGCGAGGCAGGGTTAGGGTGAGGCAGAGTGAGGGTGCAGCAGGGTGTGGGTGGGGCAGGGTGAGGTTGAGGCAGGGTGAGTGAGGAAGGATGTTGGCGAGGCAGGGTGAGGGTTAGGCAGATGGTGTCCTCGCTGGTATCCACTTGGCTTCAGATTCGGGTGTAATTCTGTCTGGCATATCAACTTGACCTTGCCTACCCTGCCTCACTCTGCCTACCCCTGCCTCTCCTTTGACTCTCTCTACCTTACCTCTACCCGAATTCATTCAGCCTGCCTGCCTTTACCAACTCCTGCCTACTCTTTCCTCACCTCTTTCTGTCTTACTGTCTTGCCCTTCCTCTGCCTCAGCCTACCCTCACGTCTTTGTCCACTCCTGCCTCACTTCCTGCCTGCCACTACCTCTCCTGTGTCTGCCCCTGCCTCTCCTTTCCTGCCTCACCTCTGCCTCTCCTTTCCTGCCTCTCCCTGCCTTCCTTCCGGTCTGCAAGGGGGTGGTGGTGAGTCTTTAGGTGGAGAACAGAGCGCGTGGCTACCTAGAATTGCTGAGTACCGTAACGCCATTCTTGCTGTGACTCATCCAGCACCCTTCTTACTAACCTAATGTTTAGTAAGGATGGGTGTGTGTGGTAACCGTTTATATCCGGCAGAGGGTATGTATTCACCCGTGGCTGTCTGTGTGGCTGTCTTCGCTGGCAATAGGTTGGTGGATAGATAGGTACTTTGATGTCTGGATATAGATAGGTAGATAGATAGACGGGCAGATGGACAGACAGACAGACAGACAGATAGACATACCAAGAGACACACAAACAGATTGATTGATTGATTAACAGGCTGGCAGACATACCGTATAGACCAACACAGGCAAGCAGACTGGCAGATAGATGAATAGACAGATAGATAGGCCGTTGTGTTGAGTGACTAAGCGTGAGTCAGTGTAGGGGTGAGTGACTGGCAGCCTGAGTCACTGAGGTAGCCTGTTATTGAGTCACCAAACACCCCTTCCTCCAAACCTGCCCACTGGTTGAAGTGAAGGAAGTGACTAGAAAGCGAGTGACCGTGCAAGTCAGTGAGGGAGGGAGGAAGGAAGGGACCGTGTGAGTCAGTGAGGGAGGGAATGATCGTGTGAGTAGGGAGGGAGGGACCGTGCGAGTCAGTGAATGAGTGAACGAGTGACCGTTTGGGTGAGTGAGTGAGTTAGGTAGGGAGGGAGGGACCGTCTGAGTGAGTGGGTGAAAGTGCAAGAATGACCGTTTGTGACCGTGTGAGTGAGGGAGTGAAAGTGAGCGAGTTACCGTGTGAGTGAGTGAGTGAGTGAGTGACAGAGAGGCAAGGATGTCGGATCAAAATACTGTAGGGTGTAGAGCCAAAACCTGTGGGACTCCAGCCAACCCACGTCACCATCTCTCTCTCTCTCTCTCTCTCTCTCTCTCATGGAAAGTGTGGCCGTGGGGAATAAACCGGTGTGGCGTTCACCAGAGTGTAATGCTGTGTTGTTGATGGTGATATAAGAATTGCCTAACCCTCCTACTCCACTCAGCCTCATTCGTATATTCTTTGGCTGTTTTCGCCGCTGACCGGTTTGTAGGTTGGTCCATCTCAATGCTAATCATATTTTACCTCTTTTACCTCTTCAGTCCGGTTCGTGTCCTTATTTCAATCTAGTCTTCCACACCAGACGATTTTATTCTCCTTTAGAAAGCCTCCTCTGAGCTGAATAAAATCACTTACAGATAGCAAGAATAAACTTTGAAAAAGCCTTCCCGGCCAGAACGTTCACACACACACACACACACACACACACACACACACACACACACACACACACACACACACACACACACACAAAATATATATATATATATATATATATATATATATATATATATATATATATATATAGGCGTCCGACTCTAAGCATAGGCCTAACAGCTCGATCTCAGTCCAGCAGTCCTGCTACGTGCCATAAACCTGCACATGTCACTACTTGGGCGCTAACACCCACTGTCCTAATTGACTATATGTTAGGGCTGGGCCAAGCATCCCTTCCTAGGCTGTTGAATTATAATCTTCCTTAATTAATATAATTTATGTTTGCGGCTGCTTACTTGGGCTTGCCCTGACCTCAGCTGACCTTGCCCACATTAACAGGTCACAGACGCTCCTCATCCTATGGCACCTCGGAGCTGGGGGAGGGGGAGGGGAAGGGGGGAGGTGTGGGAGGTGTGACTTACCCCCAACACCCCCACCCCCACCACTACCACCCCTCATCCTCATCCCCCTCACTCTCCCTCGCCGTCTCCCCCCCTCCCTCACCCCATCCCAATCACCCATTCTATGCGGCTGGACTTCGCATACCTCAGTATCAGATAGGTGAGTCTGAGAGAGAGAGAGAGAGAGAGAGAGAGAGAGAGAACCAGTATATCTAGTGTATTTGTGAGTGAAGTCTGTGTATAGTACAATATAGTGTAAAGTATATGCCAATATATGTATGTTGTAATTAGTATGCATGTGTACCTTTATGCATGTATGTGTAGACTCAGCATCCACCCCTGCATGTACCGTCAGAATCAATATTTCACCATCTTTTTCAATATATATTTAACACTTAAGGCACGTCCATCACTTGCCTCCCTGACGCATCATATCAAAATCATCTATGGCCAGAGAAACATACCAAGCCTGTCACAGCGGAGGAGTATTAGCCAACAGAAGGAAGAAGTGAGGAGGGGTGAAATATCGAGGCAAATTTTGTCACCTACTGTATACTACAACACACGTCAGTTGATTTTACAACTTCATTCATGCACTTCACCACGTGGTCTTTGTTTACATCACCACGTGCTCGTTTGTTTACATTTTGGAGGGTTTTTATGAATGGGTTTAAATGGCTGATTGTGTGTGTAGCTTGGAGATTGTAATAGTGTGTGTGTGTGTGTGTGTGTGTGTGTGTGTATGTGTGTGTTAAGTTGTGAGTTATGTTGTAGTTGTGGTAGCTGGGATTGTTATAGTAGTAGTAGTAGTTGTTGGGAGCTTTTGATAGTTGTGGTTGTAGTAATTGTAGTTATAGATACTATATGATAATTGGTGTGGTAGGTGTAGTAGTGGTATTTGTGGTAGTGTTGAGGTGGTAGTTGTGTGTTGTGAGGCCGGCCCAGTCAATGTTATCAGTGTCTATCCTGCATCACCTCTTCATTTCCTTCTCCCCTTTGACACACTGACGCCCACACCAGCAGACTGACCTGTTCATTTCCCACTGCCACGCCCACACCAGCAGACTGACCTGTTCATTTCCCACTGCCACGCCCACACCAGCAGACTGACCTGTTCGTTTCTCACTGCCACGCCCACACCAGCAGACTGAGCCGCCCCATGACACACAAGCGCTATTTATGAACCGCCCTAGCACAGTGTTAGCGTATTGGGCTTGTTGTGTTACGTATATTTAGTCTTGTGTATCATCTATTGGTCTGTATTTTTCTGTATTCGCATTTGTGGTATTTTCCTGTATCTATCTCTTTACCTATTTAATTTGACTATCTATATACCTGGTGTGTCTATCTATCTATATATCTATCTCTAATGTGCCTATACCCGTCTGTCTATTTCTGTCTATCTCTCTTAATCTGTTGATCTGTCTGTCTATATAACGTGCATGTCTGTCCCTATCTGTGCCTGTCTATCCATCTATCTGTCTTTATGTATCTATCCATCGTAATCTGTCCTTCTGTCTATCTGTATAATGTGCATGTGTTTATGTCTCTGTCTGTCTGTCTATTTATGTGTCTATATAATGTGCCTGCCTGTCTCTCTCTCTGTCTGTCTAATTTTACCTAGTGTTGGTATGTATGTTTTTATCTGTGTTTATGTAATGTAACTGAGTCTAGTGTTAGTTGATAGATGCATGTTTTTGTTATATTTCCCCCATTCTCACCGCAGCTACCACAACCACCACAACTACCACTCCCATCCACCAGAACCACAACTACCATTACAACCTCCCATCACTACAAGTACCACCAGCTATGTCAGTCATAAGTACCGCAGCTACCACTATTACAACCACATCACAACTACATTACCGGTATCATGGTAACCACAACTACCACACCACTTGTTCAATCACTACCACAGCCGTCTACCACCTTTATCACCAGTAGAGAAACCACAACTACCATAACACCCTTCGTCGTACTGACATCACCACTTCCCACACCACCACCACCACCACCACCAATATCACTAACACTGCCACACATACCACCCAGCCAACAACTTTTCACCACACCACGCTACCACAACTGCCACACTAACCCCAACTACCACACCCCACAGACCCGTCCCTGCGTGACCCCGGGGGCAGTCTGGGAGCTGTGGAGAACGCCTTGAAGTACCCTGACCTGACCTCCCTGCTACCACCCGCCTCCACCACAGCCACCACCACCACCACAGCCGCCACCACCACAGCCATGTCCACAGCCTACCCGTCATGGCTGCCCTACCCACTCTACGGACCGGAGCCGGGTGAGTAGACGCTCCCTAACACCTGTTCTTAAGCGATTTGTTTTGCTTATTACACCTTGACGTCCTCTTCTGTGGTACTTTGCCCTATCCACTCTGAGAGCAGGGTAAGTACCAGTATAAGCTCCCTAACACCTCTTCCCAACCGATTTATTTTGCTTATTATACTGGAGCCGACTGAGTACCAAGCCTCTTATCCTCCCTAACACCTCCTCCTAAGCGATTTATTTAACATCAGTGGTGGGATCAGCTTTGCATAGATTTCTTTCTGGTGTTACATAGCATAGTGGTAGAATAAGGTAATGCTGTGGGTCTATATATTCCATAGCACTTCTTCGTGACTAGCATCATTATTATTCTGGGCTTAGTCTGTTGTAGTAGTAAGCAAAAGTCCAGGCCAGGTTGATGTGAAGGGAGTATAGTTATCATCATCATCATCATCATCATCATCATCTTCATCATCATCATCATTATCATCATTATCACCACTATCATCATCACCATCATCATCATCATCATCATCACATGCCTGACCTGACTTGACCTCTCCCTTGCTTATGAGCCAGGTGTTGAGTCATGGCGAGCCACCTGAGAGAGAGAGAGAGAGAGAGAGAGAGAGAGAGAGAGAGAGAGAGAGAGAGAGATTATGAGTGTGTGTGTGTGGTGAGGGTATATTTGTGGTAGTTGTGGTAGATGTTGCGGTAGTTGTGGTGGATATTGTAGTATGTGTGGTATGTTGGTATTTGGTGACTCATTTCATACCTTCACTTCATCTCTCTCTCTCTCTCTCTCTCTCTCCCCCTCCCTCCAAGACGCATTTAAAATATAAGAGTGAATTCTCAGAGAGGGAGAGGAGGGGAGGAGGGAGTATATGACTCAACACCCCACGTGTCTTTTGTTACTGAGTGATGATGGTGGTGTTTGTTCATCATCATCATCATCATCATCATCATCATCATCATCACCACCACCACCACCACCACCACCACCACCATTGCCTTTTTTCTTTTTTTTAAATCTCTCTCTCACCAAACGTTACTCACCTCAAGAAGGCTAATGAGCAGGGTAGTGTACAGGTGAAAATAGTGTAGTGATCCCTTGAAGTCCAGGGTTCGAGCCCATAGCGTGGCGGGCATTTAAGGCTGATAGTATGTCCCTTCATGTATTTCCATCCTTATAACCCCTTCTTATAACACATTCTTGGCGGTGGTGATGATGATGATGATGATGATGATGATGATGATGATGATGGTGGTGGTGGTGGTGGTGGTGGTGATGATGATGATGATGATGGTGGTGGTGGTGGTGGTGGTGGTGGTGGTGGTGATGATGATGATGATGATGGTGGTGGTGGTGAGGATGATGATGATGATATAAACGATGATGACTATAGTGATAATGGTGATGATTATAGTGATGATGATGATGATGATTGTAATGATTTCGAACTTGAGTGATGATGATGGCAGTAATGGATGTGTGGATGGATGGAACCGTATATTTTTGAGAGAGAGAGAGAGAGAGAGAGAGAGAGAGAGAGAGAAGAATCTGGTGGTAGTGGAGGAGTTTATTCCCGGACTTGACACTACCCTCCAGCCATCTCTCTCTCTCTCTCTCTCTCTCTCTCTCTCTCTCTCTGGTCTGAAGGGAAGGAGGGAGAGGGTGACATAGGAGGGGAGACAGTTGAAAGAGCAATACTAGAAGAGAGAGAGAGAGAGAGAGAGAGAGAGAGAGAGAATAGAAGAGCTTACCATTTCTCAGATGAACAAAAATCAATTGGAATAGCCTAGGATACGACACTAGACTTGTTCTGTTCATGAGGGGGTTAATAGTGATAATATTTAACCCTGTGGCGCTCTCTCTCCATATCAAAGGTATAGAAGCATCAGTAGTAATAGACGGTATAGATAGATAGATAGGGAGAAAGAGATAGATAGATAGATAGATATTGGTGATGAGTGGTTGGAGTAGTGGTGGTGGTAATGTTGGTAGTAGTGGTGGTGGTGGTAATGTTGGTAGTGGTGGTGGTGGTGGTAATGTTGGTAGGTATAATGTTGGTAGTAGTGGTGGTGGTGGTGGTAATGTTGGTAGGTATAATGTTGGTAGTAGTGGTGGTGGTGGTAATGTTGGTAGTAGTGGTGGTGGTGGTAATGTTGGTAGTAGTGGTGGTGGTGGTAATGTTGGTAGGTATAATGTTGGTAGTAGTGGTGGTGGTGGTAATGTTGGTAGGTATAATGTTGGTAGTAGTGGTGGTGGTGGTTATGTTGGTAGGTATAATGTTGGTAGTGGTGGTGGTGGTGGTAATGTTGGTAGTAGTGGTGGTGGTGGTAATGTTGGTAGTAGTGGTGGTGGTGGTAATGTTGGTAGGGGTGGTGGTGGTGGTGGTAATGTTGGTAGGTATAATGATGGTAGTAGTGGTGGTGGTGGTAATGTTGGTAGGTATAATGTTGGTAGTAGTGGTGGTGGTGGTAATGTTGGTAGGTATAATGTTGGTAGTAGTGGTGGTGGTAATGTTGGTAGGTATAATGTTGGTAGTAGTGGTGGTGGTGGTAATGTTGGTAGGTATAATGTTGGTAGTAGTGGTGGTAGTGTTGGTGGTGGTAATGTTGGTAGGTACAATGTTGGTAGTAGTGGTGGTGGTGGTAATGTTGGTAGGTATAATGTTGGTAGTAGTGGTGGTGGTGGTAATGTTGGTAGGTATAATGTTGGTAGTAGTGGTGGTGGTGGTAATGTTGGTAGGTATAATGTTGGTAGTAGTGGTGGTGGTGGTAATGTTGGTAGGTATAATGTTGGTAGTAGTGGTGGTGGTGGTAATGTTGGTAGGTATAATGTTGGTAGTAGTGGTGGTGGTGGTAATGTTGGTAGGTATAATGTTGGTAGTAGTGGTGGTGGTGGTAATGTTGGTAGGTATAATGTTGGTAGTGGTGGTGGTGGTGGTAATGTTGGTAGTAGTGGTGGTGGTGGTAATGTTGGTAGGTATAATGTTGGTAGTAGTGGTGGTGGTGGTGGTAATGTTGGTAGGTATAATGTTGGTAGTGGTGGTGGTGGTGGTGGTGGTGGTAATGTTGGTAGGTATAATGATGGTAGTAGTGGTGGTGGTGGTAATGTTGGTATGTATAATGTTGGTAGTAGTGGTGGTGGTGGTAATGTTGGTAGGTATAATGTTGGTAGTAGTGGTGGTGGTAATGTTGGTAGGTATAATGTTGGTAGTAGTGGTGGTGGTGGTAATGTTGGTAGGTATAATGTTGGTAGTAGTGGTGGTAATGTTGGTGGTGGTGGTGGTGGTAATGTTGGTAGGTATAATGTTGGTAGTAGTGGTGGTAATGGTGGTGGTGGTGGTAATGTTGGTAGGTATAATGTTGGTAGTAGTGGTGGTGGTGGTAATGTTGGTAGGTATAATGTTGGTAGTAGTGGTGGTGGTGGTAATGTTGGTAGGTATAATGTTGGTAGTAGTGGTGGTGGTGGTAATGTTGGTAGGTATAATGTTGGTAGTAGCGGTGGTGGTGGTAATGTTGGTGGTGGTGGTGGTAATGTTGGTAGTAGTGGTGGTGGTGGTAATGTTGGTGGTGGTGGTGGTAATGTTGGTAGGTATAATGTTGGTAGTAGTTGTGGTGGTGGTAATGTTGGTAGGTATAATGTTGGTAGTAGTGGTGGTGGTGGTAATGTTGGTAGGTATAATGTTGGTAGTAGTGGTGGTGGTGGTAATGTTGGTAGGTATAATGTTGGTAGTAGTGGTGGTGGTGGTAATATTGGTAGGTATAATGTTGGTAGTAGTGGTGGTGGTGGTAATGTTGGTGGTGGTGGTGATAATGTTGGTAGTGGTGGTGGTGGTGGTAATGTTGGTAGGTATAATGATGGTAGTAGTAGTGGTGGTGGTAATGTTGGTAGGTATAATGATGGTAGTAGTGGTGGTGGTGGTAATGTTGGTAGGTATAATGATGGTAGTAGCGGTGGTGGTGGTAATGTTGGTAGTAGTGGTGGTGGTGGTAATTTTGGTAGTAGTGGTGGTGGTGGTAATGTTGGTAGTAGTGGTGGTGGTGGTAATTTTGGTAGTAGTGGTGGTGGTGGTAATGTTGGTAGGTATAATGTTGGTAGTAGTGGTGGTGGTGGTAATGTTGGTAGGTATAATGTTGGTAGTAGTGGTGGTGGTGGTAATGTTGGTAGGTATAATGATGGTAGTAGTGGTGGTGGTGGTAATGTTGGTAGTAGTGGTGGTGGTGGTAATGTTGGTAGGTATAATGTTGGTAGTAGTGGTGGTGGTGGTGGTAATGTTGTACAATGTTGGTGGTGGTAATGTTGGTAGGTATAATGTTGGTAGTAGTGGTGGTGGTGGTGGTAATGTTGGTAGGTATAATGTTGGTAGTAGTGGTGGTGGTGGTGGTAATGTTGGTAGGTATAATGTTGGTAGTAGTGGTGGTGGTGGTAATGTTGGTAGGTATAATGTTGGTAGTAGTGGTGGTGGTGGTGGTAATGTTGGTAGGTATAATGTTGGTAGTAGTGGTGGTGGTGGTGGTAATGTTGGTAGGTATAATGTTGGTAGTAGTGGTGGTGGTGGTGGTAATGTTGGTAGGTATAATGTTGGTAGTAGTGGTGGTGGTGGTAATGTTGGTAGGTATAATGTTGGTAGTAGTGGTGGTGGTGGTGGTAATGTTGGTAGGTATAATGTTGGTAGTAGTAGTGGTGGTGGTGGTAATGTTGGTAGGTATAATGTTGGTAGTAGTGGTGGTGGTGGTGGTAATGTTGGTAGGTATGTTGGTAGTAGTGGTGGTGGTGGTGGTAATGTTGGTAGGTATAATGTTGGTAGTAGTGGTGGTGGTGGTGGTAATGTTGGTAGGTATAATGTTGGTAGTAGTGGTGGTGGTGGTGGTAATGTTGGTAGGTATAATGTTGGTAGTAGTGGTGGTGGTGGTGGTAATGTTGGTAGGTATAATGTTGGTAGTGGTGGTGGTGGTGGTAATGTTGGTAGTAGTAGTGGTGGTGGTAATGTTGGTAGGTATAATGTTGGTAGTAGTGGTGGTGGTGGTGGTAATGTTGGTAGGTATAATGTTGGTAGTAGTGGTGGTGGTGGTGGTAATGTTGGTAGGTATAATGTTGGTAGTAGTGGTGGTGGTGGTGGTAATGTTGGTAGGTATAATGTTGGTAGTAGTGGTGGTGGTGGTGGTAATGTTGGTAGGTATAATGTTGGTAGTAGTGGTGGTGGTGGTGGTAATGTTGGTAGGTATAATGTTGGTAGTAGTGGTGGTGGTGGTAATGTTGGTAGGTATAATGTTGGTAGTAGTGGTGGTGGCGGTAATGTTGGTAGGTATAATGTTGGTAGTAGTGGTGGTGGTGGTAATGTTGGTAGTAGTGGTGGTGGTGGTGGTAATGTTGGTAGTAGTGGTGGTGGTGGTGGTAATGTTGGTAGGTATAATGTTGGTAGTAGTGGTGGTGGTGGTGGTAATGTTGGTAGGTATAATGTTGGTAGTAGTGGTGGTGGTGGTGGTGGTAATGTTGGTAGTAGTGGTGGTGGTGGTGGTAATGTTGGTAGGTATAATGTTGGTAGTAGTGGTGGTTCCTGGGTGTCTGGGATGGTGGTAGTGCGGATTTCCCTCTGACTCATACCTCCCCCTCCCTTCCCCTCCCCCCCTTCTCTTTTTCCCTTCTTTCTCTCATGCCCTCCTTTCTCTCTCTCTCTCTCTCTCTCTCTCTGCCCCCTTCTTTCCTCTTCTCACCTCTCCTTCGTCTCCCTCCCTCCCCCTCCCCACACTCTCCTCTCGTCACCCTCTCTTCTCCCCTCTTTCCCTCCCCTCCCCTCCTTCTCTCCCCTCTTTCCCTCCCCTCCCCTCCTTCTCTCCCCTCTTTCCCTCCCCTCCCCTCCTTCTCTCCCCTCATTCCCTCCCCTCCCCTCCTTCTCTCCCCTCTTTCCCTCCCCTCCCCTCCTTCTCTCCCCTCTTTCCCTCCCCTCCCCTCCCTCTCTCCCCTCTTTCCCTCCCCTCCCCTCCTTCTCTCCCCTCTTTCCCTCCCCTCCCTCTCTCCCCTCTTTCCCTCCCCTCTCTCTCTCCCCTCTCTCCCTCCCCTCCCCTCCCCTCCCTGTCTCCCTCCCCTCCCCTCTCCCCTTGTCGTTCCCATTCTTCCACCTCCTCTATTTCTAGTTTCCTTGTTTACAGGGTAGGGAAGGGGGAGGAGAGAGAGAGAGGAGAGGAGAGGAGAGAGAAAGTGAGGGAAAAGAGGAGAGGAGGAGAGAGGAAGTGAGGGAAGAGAGGAGAGGAGAGGAGGAGAGAGAAAGTGAGGGAAAAGAGGAGAGGAGGAGGAGGAGAAAGTGAAGGAAGGGATGGGAAGGAGAGAAGAGGAAAGGAGTGAAGGGTAACGAATGGAAAAGACGCAGAAAAAAGGACAGAGAAAAAGAAAAGATAAAAAATTAGAGGGAAAGGGAGGGGAGGGAAAGGGAGGGGTGGGGAGGAGAGGAGAGGGGAAGGGAGGGGAGGGAACTGAAAGAAGGGAAGGGAAGGGAAGAACAGAGTTGAGGGAAAGGTGTATTTAAGGGAGAGAGTGTATAAGGGTGTGTCGTTAAATAGTATGGTTGAAATGTGAGAGTGTAAGGAGAGAGAGAGAGAGAGAGAGAGAGGAGAGTCAACATTTGGTGTACTACGTGAGGCACACTTCCTTCCATTTTCTCCTTTCCCTTTGAGTTTGGGTAGGATGAGATTTTGGGGAGTGAGGTAAGGTTGAGAGGGGTGAGGCAGGGTTGAGGGGTGAGGCAGGGTTGAGAAGGGTGAGGCAGGGTTGAGAGAGGTGAGGCAGGGTTGGGAGGGGTGAGGCAGGGTTAGGAGGGGTGAGGCAGGATTGGGAGGGGTGAGCCAGGGTTTGGGGGAGGTGATGTTAGGGTGTTGGATGTGGGACGGGGTGATTAGTGGGGTGGTGTGGGTGGGGTGAGCAGTGGGGTGATGAAGAATGGGGAGTAGTGACGGTGGTGGGGGAAGCAGGGAAAAGTGGGGATGGGTGAGGTAGAATGAGTATGAGATGAGGCAGGGTGAGGTAAGGCAGGTTGAAGTATGTCCTGTATGGGGTGAGGCAGTGTGGGTGTAAGGTGAGGCAGGGTAGTGTGGGGTGGATTAGTATGAGGCAGGGTAGAGTGAGGATGGTAAGGCGAGGCAGGGTAAGGTGTGGTGAGGCAGGGTGGGGTGAGGCATGGTAGGCTAAGGCAGGGTGGTGTATGGTGAGGCAGGGTGGGGTGGTGTTGGGTGGGGTGGGGTGAGGCAGGAGTGTGGTAAGGGGCGCCAGTGTATACCTGGATCTCAGAGTGCGTGGTACCGCAACCCGTGTCTCTACCCAATTGTGGTAGTTGTGGTTGATGATTGTGGTAGTTGTGGTGGTGGCAAGGCAGTGGTAGATGTGGTGGACTGTGGCAGTGCTGGTGGAAAGATAGAGGTGGACTCTGTGGCGGGAAAATAGTGATAGTTGTGAAATTGTGGTAGTTGTGGTTGTGGTGGTGGAGGGGCACTGTAACCTATAATTGTGGTGGTGATGGGGTGATAGTCGTAGCTGTGGAGGAATTGTGGTTGTGGTGGTGGCTTGACGTGGGTGGAGATTGTGGTAGTTGTGGTGGAAGACGCCCCCCTCCACACCACCCATCCACATGCACATCACTTCCACCCCCTTTTACGCCAATTATTCTCGTCTTGGTCACTAATTTATAACTCACATCACCTCAATTTGGCGTCCATTTGGCGTCACTCTCACCCATTTTTGCGTCAGAGCCTCCCACATCACCTTCATTGAGTCCAAATTCTGACGCAGGCAAGAATCTCCAACTTCTGCCTATCCCCCACCCACATCCCCTCCCTCTCCCCCACCCACTCACACACGCTTTCCCTCTCCCCCACCCACACACCCACTCACACAGTCTTCCTCTCCTCCCCATTTACACACCCACATCCACATCCTCTCCCTCAAACCCACACTCCCCCCTCTCCCCCACCAACACGCCCACTCCCATACCACCTCCCTCTGGCCTACCCACACACCCACTCACACATTCTACCTCTCTTCCACTCATCCACCCACCCATCATAATTTCTTCACCCACAACCATAGTTCCTCTCCTACCCCACTCACGTACCGTCCCCTACGCCCACACCCACCCACTCACACACTAATATTTTCAGCCCCTCCCACCTCATTCTCCCACCTTTCTGCATCCACACCCACACCCACACCCACAAGCCTGCTGTACTTACTGTCACACCCAGCCTGAAATCCACCCTGTTTCCCATCCACCCAAAGCGCCACCCACACCCGACTCTTCCACCCACAGGCACTCACCCACACCACCCATTTCATCCCCAAGACACCGCTCCCACCCCACCCTTCCACTCACACCCACCAACACACCCACCACACCCATTTTGTACCCACACCACCGCCCACACCCCACCCTACCACGCACAGCAACCCGCCTAGCACCACCTCCATCTGCCCACAAGCCACCCACTCCACCCCCACCCACTCACACCCCGCCGCCGCCCACACCACCACAGATGGGTCTGGACACGAGCGGGCACGTGTGTTCCCCCGCCCACTGCACCCACCCACACTGCCTGTCCGCCCCGCCCCCACCCCGCCCACCCACTATGGTCATGCTGGCGTGGGCGGCGCCACCCACACACAGACACACCCACACCACCACCACAGGTAAAGCCAGCATTATATATTGCAAGTATTCCACAGCCAGTGTTGTGGTGTGGTGTGGATGTGGTAGAAAGCATTACCAGAAACACATCGAGGTGGTTTAGCCATGTTATGATGGAGAGTGAGAGACTAACTAGGAGAGTGTATGTGAGTGAGGTGGAAGGGGGAGAGGCAGGGGGAGACCGAGAATGAGATGGAGGGCTGAAGTAGAGAGGTATATTAGAGAGGGGGGTGTAAGTTGGGGGAAGGACAGCGAAATGGCCGGGGACAAGGCATCATCCTCGATCTCCCCCTCCTCTCCACCTAACTCACTTACACTCCTAGTTAGTCTCTCGCTCCATCCTCTTCACATGGACATACTGATTTGTTTATTGCCTTAGTTGTTTATTTATTTACCTTGTTTACCCTCAAGCCTGCCGGGCTAATCACTATGGCAGCCAGATTAAGGAAGCCCCAAACACCTTTTCCTAAGCCATTTATTTAGTTTGTTACGCCTTACTGTCCACTTCTCTGGTACACAAATCCTTCCATTGTCGCCATACTCTGGATAAAGAACGTACTAAAGGATATTAACCAGTCATATCCAAAAATAAATCGCTAAGGAAGAGGTGTTAGGGAGTGAGAATATAAGTGACTAGAGTTATGGCAAGAGGTTAACATTAGAATATGATGCTAGTCACGAAGAAGTGCTGCTGCAAGGATAAAGAGTCGTAATACCCTTTTAAATCTAACTTGTCCTAAATGATGATGATGGTGATGTTAATGATGATGATAATAGAATATGTATGGTGAGATTATGATGATGATGGGAATGATATTGTTATTTATGGTGATAGTCATAATGATGGTGGTTATGGTAAGGGTGATGATGATGATGGTGATGGTGATAATGTTAGTTATGGTGGTTATGGTAAGGGTGATGATGATGATGATGGTGATGGTGATGGTGTTATTTTTGATGATACTATTGATGATGGTGGTTGTGGAATGGTGGTGGTGATGAAGATAATGATGATGGTGATGCTGCTGCTGCTGATGATAGTGGTGATGATGATGATGGTGGTGATGATGATGATATATTTAAGTACCTTGATAGGGTAGTTAATCTTCAACTGTCATTCTGTTCTTGGCTTGTACTTCCTAATGACGTCAGGAGAGAGAGAGAGAGAGAGAGAGAGAGAGAGAGAGAGAGAGAGAATGTTTTGAGAGATGAAACTCGTGAGTGGGAAGGTGTAGGTGTGTATTTGAGAGAGAGAGAGAGAGAGAGAGAGAGAGAGAGAGAGAGAGAGAGAGAGAGAGAGAGATGAAACTCCCTGGTGGAAAGGTGTGGATGAGTGTGTGTGTGTGTGGATGTGAGAGAGAGAGAGAGAGAGAGAGAGAGAATAAAAGGAAATATGCACAAAAAAGAGAGGGGGGAGGAGAAACTGGCATAGTCATGTGCCTTAAGGTGTGTGTGTCACGTTGAGAGAGAGAGAGAGAGAGAGAGAGAGAGCTTCCACAACACCTTATAATATAGTTCCCCATGAAGGCATAGAAAACGGGGCGTCATCTTTATTAATGGGACACTGTTCTCCTTTGTGCCTCACCTGTGCTTTGTGTATGTACCGCCCAAAATAAAGGAGAGAGGGAGGGAGGGAGGAAGGAGGGAAAGAGGGAGGGAAATAGGAAGGAAGGAGAGAGGGAGGGAAGTAGGAAGGAAGGAAAGAGGGAGGGAAGTAGGAAGGAAGGAAGGAGAGAGGGAGGGAAGTAGGAAGGAAGGAAAGAGGGAGGGAAGTAGGAAGGAAGGAAGGAGAGAGGGAGGGAAGTAGGAAGGAAGGAGGAGAGAGGGAGGGAAGTAGGAAGGAAGGAGGGAAAGAGGGAGGGAAGTAGGAAGGAAGGAGGAGAGAGGGAGGGAAGTAGGAAGGAAGGAGAGAGGGAGGGAAGTAGGAAGGAAGGAGGAGAGAGGGAGGGAAGTAGGAAGGAAGGAGAGAGGGAGGGAAGTAGGAAGGAAGGAGGAGAGAGGGAGGGAAGTAGGAAGGAAGGAGGGAAAGAGGGAGGGAAGTAGGAAGGAAGGAGGAGAGAGGGAGGGAAGTAGGAAGGAAGGAGGAGAGAGGGAGGGAAGTAGGAAGGAAGGAGGGAAAAGAGGAAGGGAGGAATGGTGAGAGAAGGGGAAAGGAAGGAGGAGAGAGGGAGGGAAGTAGGAAGGAAGGAGGGAAAAGAGGAAGGGAGGAATGGTGAGAGAAGGGGAAAGGAAGGAGGAGAGAGGGAGGGAAGTAGGAAGGAAGGAGGGAAAAGAGGAAGGGAGGAATGGTGAGAGAAGGGGAAAGGAAGGAGGAGAGAAGAGTTGAAGGAAGGAAGGAAGGAGGAGAGAAGAGTTGAAGGAAGGAAGGAGGAGAGGAAGGAGGAACGAGGGAAACATCGAGAGTGGAGAGGAGAGCAGGAAAAGGAGGCATCAAAATCCAGTGTTAATCTTTAGTTATAAGATGGCCAGATGGTAATTTTGGGCCAAGTCAGAGGAACGAGAGTATTACGGCTCTGCATCCTTTCCAAAGCACTTCTTCGTGACTAGCATCATATTCTAGTGTTAATGTTCCAGTACTAAGTGTGTTAGGGCTCTACATCCTATTCATGGCACTTCTTCGTGACTAGCATCATTCGAGTATTAATCTGTAGTTATTTAAGGGGTTTAGGCAGGAAGTAATTTAGCTTTCCCTAATGGCTGAGACAGATTAACCACCCCTAATTAACCCAGCTAATAATTATCATCATCATCATCATCATCATCATACCACCATCACCACCACCACCACCACTATAACCACTATCATCAAACCACCACCACTACTGTTACCATTATCATCATCACAATCATCACCACTACTATCATCATCATCATCAAACCACCACCACCACTGTTACCATCATCATCATCATCATCTAACCACCACCACCACCACTGTTACCATCATCATCATCATCATCATCATCATCAAACCACCATCACTACTATTACCATCATCATCATCATCATCATTACTGGATTGATACACTGATGAAATATTGGTAGATATCTTTTTGGCCTCGACAGGTACTTGTTGAGTTTGGAATTGTAAAAAAAGAATATATATATATATAGGAAAATAGATAGGGTGATGGGGAACGAGGTAGGGGGAAATGATGGTGTTGGCCGGTGGCACTTGGCAACTGGGAGTAATGACGTCAGAGGCTGAATGTGGAGAGAACAGAGACTGACGAGGAGAGTACGTGAGTGTGGGGAGAGGGAGACCAAGGATGAAATGGAAATATGGGATGGAGAGTTTTATGAGAGGAGTGTGTGTTTGAGAGATTAGCAACGTGTGTGTGTGTGTGTGTGTGTGTGTGTGTGTGTGTGTGTGTGTGTGCGCGTGCGTGCGTGCGCCGCCAGGCTGTCTGTACTCACCATAACACACCTTCTCAACACCTGTAATTATCTTGTTTACCTCTCTCTCTCTCTCTCTCTCTCTCTCTCTCTCTCTCTCGCTTATACCTGTTTTTGTCTGTCTGTCTGAAGGAAATACAGATAGTGAACGGAAGGGGAGAGAGAGAGAGAGAGAGAGAGAGAGAGAGAGAGAGAGAGAGAGAGACGATTTTAAAATCGTAGCACACAGTATGATTCAGCAGCAAGGGAGAGGAGGAGGAGGAGGAGGAGGAGGAGGAGGAGAAGAGGGAAGGGAGAGAGGGGAGAGGAAGGAGGAAAGGGATCTTGGGGGGGGAGAGAAGGGAAGGGAAGGGAAGGGAGGAGAAAGGGGAGGGAGAGGAGGGGAAGGGACGGGAGGGAGAGGAAATGTTAGAAAAGAAAAGGGGAAGAAGGTGAAGAGGGAAGGGAAGGGAAGGAGAATGGGGGAAGAGGGAGGGGAGAGGAGAAGGATAAGAGGAAGAGAGGAGATGGAGGAAGGAAGGATGGAAAGGAAAGAGAAGCAGTTAGGAGGAAGGATTGGGAAGGAAAGGAAGAGGGACAGTGAAGGAAGAAAGGAGAGAGAGAGAGAGAGAGAGATTGTATATAGTGACTGCTCCCTCTCCTTCCCAACACATCACCACCTAAATAATAATGCATTCCCCCATCTCTCTCTCTCTCTCTCTCTCTCTCTCTCTCTCTCTCTGTCTCATCATAATCTATTTTGTAACTTTCCTCATCTCTGTATACTCTAATACCTTTAATAACTTTAAAAAGTCTACGGAATTAAGTATGCATATTTCAGTATTACATTTTTCAGGGGGGGGGAAGAGAGAGAGAGAGAGAGAGAGAAGAGAGAGAGGTAAGGAAGTAAAATGAGAGATAAAAGCGTGAGGGAGAAAAGTGAGTGAAAAGGGAAGGAAGGGAGAATAAAAGGAAGAGGAAATGAGGAAAGGACGAAGAGGATGTGTGGTGAATGTGAGCTGTGTCAGATATGGTGTGCTGTGGTGTGTGATGTGGTGTGGTGTGGTGTGGTTTAGTATGGTATGGTGTATGGTGCAGTATGGTATGGTGTAGTATGGTGAATTGTGGTGTGGTGTGATGTAGTGTGGTGTGGTGTATGGTGTAGTATGGTGAAGTGTGTTGTGGTGTGGTGTGGTGTGGTTTATTATGGTGTGGTGCAGTATGGTGAAGTGTGTTGTGGTGTGGTATGGTGTGGTTTATTATGGTGTGGTGCAGTATGGTGTAGTGTGGTGTGGTGTAGTATGGTGAAGTGTGGTGTGGTGTGGTGTAGTATAGTGCAGTGTGGTGTGGTGTGGTGTGGTACAGTGCAGTGGTGTATGGTGCAGTGTGGTGTGGTGTGTTGTGTATGGTTCAGAGTGGTTTGGTGTAGTATAGTGAAGTGTGATGTGGTTTAGTATGGTGTGGTGTATGGTACAGTGTGGTGTAGTGTATGGTGTGGTGTGGTGAGAACTCCTAGAGTCTGCCAAAGTGACTCACACACACACACACACACACACACACACACACACACACACACACACACACACACACACACACACACACACACACACACACACTGATATTTTCAGATTTCACCCCCACACCCTCTCATCCCTCCTCCTCCTTTCACATTCCCTCTCTCTCTCTCTCTTTCTCTCTCTCCCTCCTTTCCTCCCTCTACCTCCCTCACCCCTCTCTCTCTCTCCACCATTTCACCCTCCCTCACCTGCCTCACCCCAGTCTCCTCTCTCACCCCCTTCTTTCCTCCCTCTTTCTCTCTACCTCCTTCACTTCCCTTTACCTCTCACCTTCCGTTTCTTACACTCCTTTGCCTCCTTTCTCTCTCCACTCTCTCTCCCTTTCCTCCCTATCACTCTTCTTAACCTCATGCATGCCTCTCCTCCACTGTCCCCTCCCCAACTCACCTTCCCTCCCTTTCCTCCCCCTTATCATTCCCTCCCCGCCTCTCTCTCTCTCTCTCTCTCTCTCTCTCTCTCTCTCTCTCTCTCCTTGTTCCTCTTTCTCCTTTTACTTTCTTTGCTGTCCTGTCTTCACAGATCTTCTTCCCTCCCTCTCCTCCTTCCCTCCCTCTCCTCCTTCCCTCCCTCCCCTCTTTCCCTCCCTCCCCTCCCTCCTCATTTTGTGCCTAGATCTCCACCCTCCATACTCTCCTTCTCTCCCTTCCTCCTCATCTGCTCCTGTGGCTCCTCTTTGTTTATTTGACCCTCACCCACCCTCTCACATGTGGGGCATTTTCTCTACCTCTTTCCTTCCCTCCTCTTTTTTTCCTTTCATAATTATCTTCCTCTCCCTCCTCCCCTTCCTCCTTTCTCCTACTAATATTACTACAGTACTACTACTACAGCTGCTACTACTACTACTACTACTGCTGCTGCTGCTGCTGCTAATACAGCTTGGATTATTTTTCTGTATCTCTACTTTATTTACCTTCTCTTCTCTCCTTTATTCCTACCACCCCATTTCATCTCTTTACTTCCTGCTGGTGATGATGATGATGATGATGACAATGACGACGACAACTTTAACTCATTCACTACTCTCTGGAGACGGTTGTTATTTCGTTGCTCATTTTACATAGCAGAAGGGGAAAATTATTTGCTATGTCTGTACTGTACATTTTAGTGACCAGCACTATATTCTGGTGTTAATCTTTTCTTACTATGCAGAATTCATGATGGAGAGATGGTACTTTTAGGCCTAGATACAGCAAACAAAGTGCGTTTATTCCCATTTATCTTTCAGGTGGTGGAGGGAGTCATAATGGAGAGGGTGTAGTAGGAGGAGGCAGTGAGGGCGGAGGAGGAGGGGAAGGAGGCGGTGGAGGAGGAGGAGGGCCTGATGAGGAGGAGTTGGGTGCATACTGGGACCTGCTGGAGACCGAACTGAGACCCATCAAGCCCATGCCATCATGTCCCGAATCACAGACCATTTTCTCTGAGCATAAAGAGGTGAGGACAGGGAATTTTGTATCCAGGTGTTTGTTTTTATATGTTACCCATTGCACCTGCACTGTCCTTTCTTCTAACCTATCCTGTTTCCATTCCATCTCTTCCATTCCCTTTATTAGTCCTTCCAAGTATCTCCCACGTTTTCTTTCTTCTCCCTCCAGTTAAGCTTTGGTGTTTAGCTCTGTACCTGTGTGTCATCTACTGCTTTCTCCTGTCTTTCCCTTTTCTCTCCTCTCCTCTCCTCTCCTCTCCTCTCCTTTCATTTAATTTCATATCATTTCATTTCATTTTCCTCTTCTTTCTATTCCTTTCCTCTGCTCCTACCTATGATTAGAAGGCAGAGGAGAAGGAAGGTTTGATGAGGAGGGTTGGCTGTGTACTGGAACCTTCTGTAGACTGAACTCACATTCACCAAACCCATTGTGTCCTCAGTCACAGACCATATTTTCACAGTAGAAGGTGAGTTATTTATTTATTTATTTTTAGTGTTCCCTTTTGCTGTAACTTGTTTCTCCTCAGTACATACCAACACACTTTCTAGGAGATGTTATATCCAGACAAAGTGCAGAATGGCAGAACACATGACAAGACAGTACTGCGCCCATGTCAATATCAGCCCGAGTGGGATTGAACCCAGTTTAGTAGGCATGGTAGGTGCATGACCACCTGGGGCTGTGAAAAACAGAAATCCAATTGTTGCAGATGGCGGGTCGGTACCTGGTGCTGCAGACGGAGATCTTCAATTTGCGGCAACGTAAGACCACACTGGAGGAGAAGCTGAGTCAGGCAGAGAAGCTGGACAGACTCGGCTCACAGCGCTACACCACCAAGATCAGGGAGCTTGAAAATAAGAGGGTGAGATAGAGGGATGGAGTAGAGAAGTATATGAGAGGGGGGGGGATGTAAGTTGGGGGGAGGGCAGTGAAAAGGCAAGGGACAGGGCAACATGGAGACAGTTTATCTGTGGTCACCCCTTATGGGATAATGGCATCTGGCTGTAGATAGATAGAGCCCCTCCTCTACCCCTCCCTTTTTTTTTTTTTTTTTTTTTTTTATAATCACCAAGCATCCCCGTTTCCCCATCTTTTATCACACATCTCATTTTCATATACAGGTATCTCCCATCTCATTCTTTCATGATCACTTATAATGCTTCTTCATTATACTTTATATTATCATTTCTCCAACCGATCCTCCTCCTCCTCCCACATTTTAATACATCTTGTTTCGTTTACAATATACTGTACCATAAATAATTCTTTGTTGCTTTTACTGTTTTTACGTAGCATTCTTTTCAATCACCGTTTTTAGAATACACAGTACCTTCTATAATCTTTGTCTGTCTACCTATATACTTCCGATCCATAAAGACATGGTACCTTCTTCCTTTTCTCTAAATGAATTTCTACCATACATTTGAAAGAAAAGATCTGGTCTGTGCATCCCCTCTCGTACCTAAAGCCACATTATTCCTCACCTGCCATTCCGTTGCTTCTCTCCATCACTCTGTTGAGGGCTGTCTATTTAAATCTAATACCCACCATCCAAAAAGCACAAATACCCGTATTATTTCCATAAATTCTTCTTGTCTTATGTACAGGGGAACTTCTATGCCTAAGTTGCTGTCTTCTGGAACTTGATCATTCTCTCTGACCAAATTCCACATTTTGTTGATCAGTTTAATCACTGTCCCCCCCATATTTCAGCTTTTGACCTCATACTCCATCAATTGCTGGTGCTTTCCCCATTTTATCTCTTTTCAGTGTCTTACTCACATCCATCCTGCCAATCCCTTACTTCTTTATCATGCTCTTCTTCTCCCATTCATTCCCCAGCTACTTATACTTCCAATGCTTTCTTTTTATTCACCAGCTCATTAGACTGTAATGATCTCTCCATCTGACCATTTTCTTCACCACTAGCAGTCTGCCATTTTTAACTTTCACAAATTTGCCATCTTCCTTGGTACTCTGTCTTACTTTCTTGACATCCTTATAAACAGTTTCTTATATTCCCTCCATTTTACACTCGGGTTCTTTCTGACCCCCCATTTGCCCTTTTTTTTTTTTTTACTCTCACTAATCTCTTCACCCCACTCCATTTCACAACATACGGTACATTTCTGTCTTCCATCTCTCCACATTCTTTCCATATCCCAAATCTCCTTCTTTTCTCTCTCCACAACCTCAGTCCCACTACTTTCCATCCAGCACTCTATGCTTTCTTCATCTCAGGCTTGTACATTTGGTTAATAATCGTTCTTCTTCCCCAGGACCAGCTGCGTCTGAGTCACAGCCGCCTACGACAACAACTGGAGCAGATAATGGCGCGGCAGGAACAGGAGCAGGGAGAGTCACCCGACCACCACCCTCACTCACACCTGCCCCTGACACCACCATGACCTCACACACCACCCTTACTTAGGTTTTCACAGGTTTTGCACTCCATCCTCAGTTGCCTTTGAATCTTGTCCCATCCTGACTTCACTCTCCTCTTCCCCTTACCACCACTTTCCATCTCTTCCATCCTGTTCCATCCTGTCTGTTCCTTTACCCTTTCCTTCATTCCTTTCGACTCCCCTAACCTCACTTTCTTCTTGCTGTCCCCTCTTGTTTCCTTCCTTCTATCCTTTCCTTTACCTTCCCTTCCCCTTGCTTCTCTTCCCCATCCTTGTCTTCTCCTCTCTTCCCTTCATGTCTTTGATCTTTTACTCTCTTTAATCCAAGGTACTACCTTCCTGTGTCCCAATCATCATCCTCGACATCCTAATCCAGAATCCCAAATTATCTTTTACTGAATCATTCCAATACCTAACCATTTCACATCGTCATGCTGGAACCTTTATTATCTGTCCTATTTTTCTTAGCTCACTTCATTCAGAGCCATATTCTAGTTAGCAAAGAACCTCTGGCATCTCTTACCTAATGGTTACTATTCTCTTGTCTTGTTGAAATGCCCCTGGTGGGATGATGATCTTGCATAGATTGGAGCCTCAGCAGGTGCCTTGAGTTTTTTTTTTTTTTTTTAAGTAAGGGAAGCTGGCTGGTCAGCTGCCTTTAAATGTATTGGATTACTGTATTGGCAGCCTAGGCCCTGGCCCCCTACACTTTGAAAGGGGTGGTATGTGATTTCCTGTTAACCTTTTTGTAATAATATATTAAAAACAGTTAAGTACAGTAGTCAACAAGAGAATATAATAATGTCACACTGAACATCCATTGCTATAGAAGAGGTGCTAAAAAGGTTTTGGAGCTGATGACGATAAGGACCCAGAAACCTTCCCTAAACTTCCAAGTCCCACCCTTCCCCTAGAAGACTCCCCCATTGCTGCCTAGCTTTGATTTCTCTACCCCTCATCATAACCCTGCAACCAGAGCATGTTCGATGTACAGTATTTCATTCTTACCACTGTACCTTCGAGCAAGTTTATTCATCATAAAAAGGATTTTCCACACTGGAAGACTCAGTTATACTCTTCTTGCAGTATCTGAGATCTTTACATAATTATCGTCCTCCTGACCTTTCTTTTCCACCTAAGTATGGGGTGCGGTAGGGTCCAGAAAGGAAGGAGAGAGAAAAACATGACAGAAGGAGAACTGATCAACAGTATGCCCAGTGAAACGTGCCACATACTCATTAAATTACCCCTAAAGCCCATGGGTTCCTTACTCCACTTCACTGGCATGCCCATCTGCATTAAAATAAATTGTCTGGAAGTTACAAGCATAAACTTTGGATGAAGGCATTGAATTGGAAGCTACCATGACAGCTACAAGCAAACGCTGGCTGGGAATCTATCGTCTTCATGCCACTCTGACACTGCTGGTTTAGAGGGTCAGCTGTTATTGTTGTGGACCCTTACATGCCTGAACTGTAAAAGGGCCAAGTAGGTGCCTGAAAATGGAGAATTGATATTGGAAGCTATGAACAGATGCTACGGAAAAGATGAAAATGAAGGCAATCAGTGCAAACCTTCGAAAACAGGAAAGCTAAACAAGTAGCTAAGTGCTTTCAACAAAGGCTCCATAAAAGAGGAAAATTATACATGAAGATTGGAGTTATTGACAAGAATGCCCAGTGAAAATTTTAGTGTTAAATAATTGTGTGCAGAACTGCAGTAGCTAGTGAATGTGAGTTGCTCAGAACTAGAGCAACTAAAATGAAACGCTGTGAATTGCAAAACTTTATGCAGCACAGACGTTTGGGGCCAAGAGGCTGAAGTAGATATGGTTTATCAGTGCAAAATAACCATGCATCTTAATATAAATATATATATACAGGTACTGTCTCTGTTAAAAGTTCACCAACACTTCCCTGTCAGTTGTGGCAATGAAAAGTGTTACCATACATGAAAAGTAATATTTTTGTCATGGCAAAATGAGGCATACAGCAAAGGAGTATGAGAAGGAAAGATACTGTCTGATGTTATACATTTTTGTGATAGCAGTATGAAGCATACAACAAAGGGGTATAATAAGTAAGGTGCCCTTTTATACCTAAGGAGGAAAGGATGATACAGAAGACAGGACTAATGCTGGCAGTAAATTGTAGGCAAACTTTTGTGTGTGATAGTACATGCAAGATCCTATGAGAAACAATAGGCCCGAGACTTAAGTGAAATGTATTACAGTAGTGTGCAAGTGAGTTATTTTGCACATTTATCGACCTGAAAACTGAAGATATTTGTAATTAAAGTCTGATTATTGAAATTGTGCTATTTTTTTTTCAGCAGTAGCAGACTTTAGAAGCAAGCTTTATGTACCAGCATTCTACAAGTGTTATTTTATCAGCATTTACAAGAATTTGCCAGCATTTACAAGAATGTTTAAGTTCATAGGAACAGAATTTAGAAGCAAGTGTTACTCAACCACATTGAAATGTTAATTTATTATCATTTCCAAGAAAATTTAGAAGCAAATGTAACTCATCGAGATACAAGGAAGGCAACAAAATGGCAGGGGACAGGGCAACATGGCGGTGAATTATTTGTGGCCATAAGGGATTAAGACGTCTTGCTATAGATAGATAGATAGAAGATACAAGTGTTAATTTATCACAGTCATTGAGGTGCTGTGAGGTTGTAGTCAGTTTGAGCCAGACTTGAACTTTATACACTCAGATGTGCTTGTTGGAGAAAATATTTTCATACCAATACATTCATATCATTGAACAAAGTATTGTCCACTAGTGAAGGGATATTTTAACCCACTGTGCTAGGGGATGACTTTTTAATTTTATCCTGACCATTTACTGACTATATCTGGTTTAAGATAGATTTCTTGAATGGAATGAATTACATGCAGCTTCAGTTAACCTCTTCAGTATGAGACACCTTTCTGAAATTGAATAATGTTGCATGGCAGCGACAAGAAGAAACACAAAGGACATCTCTTAGATTCACAGGATTAAAAGCCCCTATTCTCATAGGGTGAGGAAGCTTACTGACAATTGTTCCTTAGCAATTTATTTTGAGTGATTTATTGTACACCTTACTAGTCTTTTGTATCATAATAATTCATTTGCATTAGCAACACAGATTGTATAAATAGGATAAAAGCAGTTATTAAAATGGTACATGCAGACATGAACTAGTTAGGAAAGATGTTAGGGAGCTTCCTTATCCAACGAGAAGGTGACCCAAAGAGTGATTATTATAATGGAAAAATCAAAATGAAGGGTTTGCAAGTATCATAATGTAAGTCCTTGTTATGTATTGTGTCTTTTTTTATAACCATTTTTGCTCTGCAGTTCACAGTTAATTACAAAAAGATTACCCATTAACATTTCATTGGCGTGTAAAAAAGTGATACAGCAGTTTTCCGCCGTGTATGACACAGGACCAGTTGTATGACATGATATTTTGGACTCCTACCTGACATGTAACAAGAATTTGATGTTCAGTTGCGGACAGTATTATCAATCCACATTTTAGCTGAATAATTATGAAACTTACCGGTATATATTTCCCAAAAGTATGTTTGGCTCCAAAGATTGCCTAAGGGAATTTTGAAAGTAACTGCTCACATCATCATCATCATCATCATCATCCAGACGTTTTCTCACCTAAGGATGGGGTGAGGTACAGCCAAGAGAGCCAGAAAAAGTCATATACAGTAGAAGGTAAAACTACCCAAAAGTCTGCTCTGTTAAATGGGCCCCACTCAGTCATTCACCATTCAAACCCTCAGACCATTTCATCATGTATCATAATTATGTGGATTGATATTTATGTTCACAACTGTATAAGACATCAGAATTACATAAGTGCTTAGGAACATGTTAAAGAGTGGTTCAAATGTTTTCGTGTCACTTCATCTCTATGGTAGCATTGTTTTATTTTTCACTCCTTATACCACACTGTTTATTTCATTGTGCTTAAGAGACATCACCTTGTGAAAGAATCAGTGAAGGTTGTGTTGGAGTCCTTCATTAGAACCAGTCATTGCGGTCCAGAGTGTTGTAATATCCTTGGACATTGCAAGAAGTGAATCCAGAAAGATGTTATTGTACTGAAAGGGTTTGAGAACTTGAGTTGAATACTGTACTGTATTACTGTATTTTATAAACCATTGTATGTGAGTTATATGGAAGGGGGAGAGGGAGGGGGACACCAAAGATGAGATGGAAGGATGGAATAGAGAGGTATATGAGTGAGGGGGTTGTAAGCTGGGGGGAGGGCAGGAAAATGGCAGGGGACATGGTGATATGGAGAGAATTAGTTTGTGGCCAGCTCTTATGGGATAAAGGCAATTGGGTATAGAGAGACAGATAGAAAGGTCTAATAACAAGGTAGCTATATAAGCTCTGCATGGAGGAAGAATGGTTGGAAGCCACAGTGTGGTAACTTTGGTATGACATTATTAACCATCTGGAAAAATGATGGGAACATAAGCAAACATATCAACATTGAAAAAAAAATCTTATGTATTTATATTTTTTTGAGAGAGTGACTTGGAGTGTATGTGAGTGAGATGGAAGGGGGCGAGGGAGGGGGAGACAGAGAATGAGATGGAGAAAGGAGAGGGAGGGAGAGACAGAGAATGAGATGGAGGGATGGAGTAGCCAGTGTAAAGTTGTGGTGGGAATGTGTGGTGTGTTGTGAAGTGCACTTCATGCATGTTTAGGCTATATGGCAATTGATGCATTTGTGTATGTGTAATGGGTGTATTTGTGTGTGTGTGTGTGTGTGTGTGTGTGTGTGTGTGTGTGTGTATGTGTGTGTGTGTGTGTGTGAGATTGGAGATGAAAACAAGTCATTTGTCAGTTTCCATATCCTGCTGTTGTACCTCAGCTTAACTCTGTCAGGCTTATATGACTGTCTGTCTGCTGAATGCAACTACAGTATCTGGTTTAGTTAGAATAAAGTAATCAGGTTGTCCCAGCCAAGAGAGTGATTAATGGTATCAGTTTCAACACTCAGGCACCTATGGCTTACTTAGTTGAAAAAATCACTTGGTATTTGCTGGAACTTGAATGGTGCCAGTTATGAGTGGGGTAATTATGATCTGCTTTATGTTGTATCGTTTTTAAAGGCTTTTGCTTGCGTCGTCCCTGGTCATCTAATGGCGGCTCTCCACGCTGCTTGATATCCAGCAGCCTCCCTATTCAGTCCTGTATCTCTGTAGCTGCCTTGTTGACTAGTAAATGCCATGAGCAAGAGGAGTGGAATGAGTAATCCGAGAGGAGTGTATGAAATTACAGTATGTAGAGTGGCAGAGAGGCGGTTGATGAAGGGGGAACATTGTGGTGTTGTGGATATGCTGGGAACTGTTAGGAGTTCCCTAAGATGATTTGACCGTATGGAGGGAATGAAGAATGGGAGACAGACTAGATGATTGTGTATGAGTGAGGTGGAGGTATTTATCATATTCTGGGTAAATTTTATGTGTATGCAGCACTGAAATTCAGTTGTTACTTACTCTTTAAATTGTCTTTGTTCATTCATTTATTCATCTAATCCAGTGTTGCCCCATGAGGAGCATAGGAGCCCAGGGCTAGGCAAATTAGTCCTGGCATTTAAAATGACAGTGACCAGCCTCATTCATCCCTGAGTAGCATTACATGGACAATAAATCCCAACCACCCCTTGGATATAAACCTGCACAGGGTCAATCTGATTGGAGTGCCTCAGTTGCCCACTAAACACCAGGTGCCATAATTTTGTTACAGGTAAATAATAATCCACGTTTTCTTTATGGCATTACAAGATTATGTTTTCTACATGGTTTGTCATGGGGGTAAAAAAAATCACTACCATTTTAGGTACCTCCAAGCAATTTTGGTCTGCTTGAAAAAGAACTGTAGGTGTAAAGGAGTTAATGAGGGTAATTGTACGGGTTAATGAACGAAATTCTGAACGGGCACTTCCTGTACGCCAGGAAGCCATTTACTACACTGGGGGGGTATCCATATAACCAAATTATGGCACCTGGTGGTTTAGTGGGTAATTAAGGCGCTCCAGTCAGATTGAGCCTGTGTAGGTTTATATCCAAGGGATGGTAGGGGTTTATTGCTCAAGTAATGCCACTCAGGGATGTATGAGGCTGGTCACTCTCATCTTAAATACCAGGACCAACTTGCCTAGCCCCGGGCTCTTATGCTCCTCATGGGGCAACACAGGATTGGATGATGACGACGATGATGATGATGACGATGATGATGGTAAAGGCACTCCATAGCTAAATAAAGTAATATGGAGCAAGCAAAACAGAAACTACATCATGGGAACAAAATGGTTAAAACAACTTTGCCTCAATATTTCAACTTAACCTTGCAGGACTGTGGGACTCTTTGACATAACTACATCTTCAGTCATTATTGGAAGTCTGGCACACAAGATCTGAATGCCTGTAAAGAGAACCAGTTTGTGTGCTAATTGACTGCAGTGGACAGGCAAGGTTAGTTTGGGAGAAATGTTTTTGTAGTTAGAATTATTCTGGGAGCCATGGTGAGTGAATGAAAGGGTGACATATTTACTTGAGCAGACTATTTAGTTGTCATTCTATCATTTTTTCCTCCCCTTGCTCATTGGACCCTACCCAACCCAATTTAGCTGGGAGAAGATGTCAGGATGATGAATATGAATTAGGGTTTCAGTCAACAAAAGAGCAGATTGTAGTCTTGTGGCCGAAAAACTAGAATTTGATTTTTTTTTTCAACTCACAAATGATGTATTAAGTTCAGAAATAGCCTGTTGTATTGAAGAGATTAGTGAAGGCTGTAGCTAACCATGGTAGCTCCAAAAGTTTCTCCCAAGCTGAATAAACTTCTCTTAAAGTTAAGGAAGTTCCCCAACACCTCTTTCTAAGTGATATATTTTGCTTATCACACCTTGCTGTTCTCTTCTGTCACTTAAATCATTATAATAATACCATACTGTGCATGAGTAACATACAAAATGATATTAGCCAGCCATATCCAAAAATAAATTGGAAGGGAAGAGGTGTTAGGGAGCTTCTGTAACTGCTAGGAATATGAGCCTAAGAGGGTGTATGGATGAGGTAGTGGGCAGGAAAAAGAGACTGAGAAGAAGGTGTAGTGATGAAGTGTGAGAGTGTGTATGAAAGGGTGTAGATGTGTTGTGGGAATAGGGGTCATTACTGAATTAAGACCAACACCCTGAGGTCGTTTAGTCAAAGCCACCCCGCACAGGATGTGATATGTAGATGGAAATGGAAATAAATAGGGTCAGTGTTTAGAGCCTAAGGACATCATTTGTATTTTTGTAATTTCTAGATAATTTTACTCAGTGTACAACAGATTTTTCTTCACTTTCATCTTAAATGTAAGGACCAACTTGCCTAGCCTCGGGCTCCTACGTTCCTCACAGGGCAACATAGGATTGGATGATGGATGGATGCATACAAGAGGTTTTTGAACTGGGGAGGTTAGATGTAACATTCATTACACCGTTACAAGCAAGTACAGTGCAGTGCAAGAGATTGCTCCGAAGTTGGATGTGATTATCTATTAATTAGCCAGATTCATGATCATTATTATCATCGTAATTTCTTATTCCCACCTAGTGATGGGATGAGGTATTGTATTGTGTTGCTTCATTTAAAACAGCCTCCAACATGTTTGCATGCATCAACCTAATGACGGCTCTCCATAGTGCTCAATCTCTGGCAGTCTCCCTATTCAGAGCCTTATCCATGAGGTCATACTCTATGACCTCATCCCTGAGCCTTTTCACTCTGCCTTTCACAGCCCTACCTTCAACATTTACCTCACCTTCTACACCCAATTGTCATCCTTCATCCTCTCAACATGCCCAGACCATCACAATCTACCCATCTTCATCACAGCGCCAGTACACTCCAGTCCCATCTTTCCTCTCAACTCTTCATTCACAGTCTTAGCCCTTCCAGGTCATACATTCAAGGACACACTACACATCCATCTAATCATTGTCATTTCTGTATGTTTGAGCAATAAAGGTGGAAAGCATGACAGAAGGAGAACTAGTCAGCAGCATGCCTAATGAAATGGGCCATGCACTCATTCACTCACCATTCAAGCCTCTGGAATCCTGACTCTACTAGAATAAAGTGGAGGGGGGAAGGGTAACCACAGTCTGCCTGCATGTGTGTGTGTGTGTGTGAGTGTGCATGCATTAGTTATTGCAGGATGCCAGTGTTTTGAAGTGAATGAAGATTTTACAAGGTCGTTATTTGGGTCGGCATACACTGTGTGTCTGGTGGCATTACGATTCTGGCAGTTGCACCGTCTGTTATACTGTATTTTGGTCAGTCAGTGAAATACGTTGTCTGCAGGTTGTTTTGGAAAATGAATGGTGAAGGTGGCGATTAGGCCATATTTCACTGTATATTATATGTATAGTAAGGTAATTTTTACTTTCGATGCCTGCTCCTTCCTCAATGCCTTCAGGTAGTCACATTTTTATAAGACAATATTTTAAGCATGTGTGAAGGTAGGGGAATGGAGGGGGCAGCTTTTATAAACAGTATTTGTATTATATGTATATAAAATTGTGTATTTTATATGGCGAGTAAAGTTTAATTATGCATGGTACTTTTTGCACTTCTCTTCCTTGACTGAGATGAGATTATGTTTTATGGTTTTCAAGGCTTAATTGTTATATGGAGAGACAGATTGACAAATGAGGAAGTGAAGGAGCATTGTGGTGTGGCTGTGGAAGTGATAGAAAGTGTTACGAGAAGTACATGGTGGTGGTTTGGCCATATGGAGAGGATGGAGAGTGGGAGACTAACTAGGAAAATGTATGTGAGTGAGGTGGAGGGAGGGATAGGCAGGGGGAGACTGAGGATGGAGCAGAAAGGTATATGAGAGATGGGGTGTAAGTTGGGGGAGGACAGTGAAATGGCAGGGGACAGGAGGACATGGAAGTGATTTGTTTGTGGCCACCCCTGGTGGGATTAAGGCACCTGGGTATAGACAGATAGATAGTGTTCATATCATCAATATTTCTGATGCTCTGCTTCTTCCTGGGAACCACCCATCCCGACAGGAAGTAGTCATGAAAGAAAGGCGTCCAGGGAACATTGAACAGTTTAATGTCACTTAAAGCTGCCATCTCTCCATCTTGAAAGCTGAGACTAAAACTGTCATCGCTTCATCCTGAATGCCTAGATGTTACAAGAGATTAACAATAGAATATGATAACGACAGTCTTGAAGGAGTACCTTGGAATGGATATAGGAATGTCATGTCGTCAAATTCTGCCACTGAACTTGGGGAAACGGGTTGCAAAAGGTATAAATCTTCACCAAGTTGAGGTAAATGAATTAGAGTTTTTTGTTCCATTTCTCCTTCTTTCCTTCTCATACACACACACACTATAATTTAACTCATCCATCCTATTTTTGCCTGCATCATTTCTGAGGAAAAATATCACTTCAAGAGTCTTCAGTAGTTGAATTACTAAGGGGGCCTTTATGGGCCCTCAGACTAAGCTAGGGTACTGTTGGAGGGGCAGATCAATATCCCTCATAGTTCCCCAGGTATTGACATCTTGGTGTTGCTTGTTGGGGTAGACCTAAGTGTATGTCTGAAGGCTTCTAACTCAACAGGTGAGTACAGTAAGTTCTTGATATAATTTCCTTTTTGGTTGTATCAGCTGTTAGGTTCCCAGTAAATCACTGAAAAAATAGCCCTCAGTTATATGGTTCTTTACTATATTACTGCGAAGTGATGACATTATTCCAATGGTGACTTTAGTATTGCTTATGCTAGAGATTGTGTACCTCACTGTTGACCACTTACTTGTGTGTGTGTGTGTGTGTGTGTGTGTATCACATAAGTACTTTAGTTATGTGGCAATATTGTACATTTCACTGGTGCTGTTGGCAATCATATCCCATTGGTTTTAGTGTACCGTAATGATGATAAGTTGTGTTAGTGATGTGCTGTATTTCTCTCTAACATTCTGTATTTACCTACATGTGTGGTTAGCCCAAGTAATTCCAAATTTAATATCTAAAGCAGCCACATACATTGGAACATCCCTAGAATCAAATGAGTTGATTAATTTGTAACAAAATGGAGAGGGACACTGGTGTGTTACAGAAAGAAAACTGATGTGATCATTTACAGAGGCAAATGTGTTTTAGAGAGAGAGAGACCAGTTGAAACTTACTGTCCACAAATAACTGTCTTGCAGATAAGAGGACTGTGTGTGTGTGTGTGTGTGTGAGAGAGAGAGAGAGAGAGAGAGACCAGTTGAAACTTGATGTCCACAAATAGCTGTCTTGCAGACCAGGGGAGGTGAGAGAGAGAGAGGGAGGAAGAGACAAGGGGTAAGTGTATGGAGAGAGAGAGAGAGAGAGAGAGAGAGAGGGGTAGAGAGGAGGAAGAGTGAGCAAGGGAGTTGAGAGAGAGAGAGAGAGCAGGTGTCAAGAAGAAAGAGTGAGGGCTGAGTCAGATTGTATATAACTCGTGACTAAATGGACGAGAATAGGCTAAGCGAAAACAGAGGCTAGATATGTTTGTTTTCATGTGATGGGACTGGCCCACTGTCAGCTTCAGTACTGTGTCATGGTTGGGTGAAATTCCGATGAACTTTGTGAGGTAGGAATGAGTCTCCGTGGTACTGTCAGATAAATCCTCTGTCATCTGAGCTCTCCTCCCTTTCACAACGATGACAGACTTATTATATTCTTGCTACCATTAGTAATAGTAGTGGCAGTGGTGTGGTAGTAGTAGTAATCGTAGTAACCCTGGAATAATTTATAGTCGTAATGTATGTCGGCTGAGAAAAGGTACGAACGAAATTGCTAAAGCTGCCTGTGGAAACTTGCAAGATTACACATGTTACACCTTGTCAGAGATACGTATAGGGTGTCACTAAACTGGTATGTGATTATATAGCGACCTCGCCTAGATTTATAAATGCTTTGCAGACGAAACCACATTTTAGTTAGCGATAGTGTCAGAAATAACGAGACACTATATCAGTAAACCTCGTAGGACAGTATTATTTCCGTTTGTTATCGTGTGTAAATTCAAGTCGTTTAGGATTCTTAGCAAAATGCATGGTGGTTGCTGGAGAGATTGCAATATGTTCGAAATTATAATTGTGAGAAAGAAAAGAAAAATCAGGTATATAATGGCATCTCTTAAAGCATCAGTCTCGCCAAAATAATGTTATCAGTTTCTCAGTTTTCACGCCAACGTTGGCTAGTTTTGATACTCTGGCGGGTAGACTTGGGGAGTGGGTTGGCGGTTTATGGCTTTTTCCATTGAAGCTTGCCGTTTTGAAGGGTGGGCGGCTGGTTGGTTATAGTTGACTTGACACGACGAATAAGGCTTTCACAAGGACAGTAACTTAGATGGTGCAGACATAAAGATGGCCGGTAAATATCAACCACGCCATTGCATTAATCCACCTGAGTTGCCTGCTTGGCTGCAGGTACTGTTGTTGTAAGTGTGTGTGTGTGTGTGTTTTAAAAATGGGGTTTTGGCGAATTTCGGGCTGTTCTTCGGGCGAGATTTGGCGAGAGTCCCGACCAGCTGGCACCCCTGCGCCAAAAGGTTGCAGGAGTTGCAACAGTTGGGCTACGTTCAGCGCTGAGTGAGGAACGTGAAATCGTCTTTAACTTGGCCTAAAATTCCCGTCTCTCCACTGCTTTGCTGTAACAGTCGGCTATTAACACGAATATGATGCTTGTCATGAAGAGGTGATATGGTATAAGTTTTGAGCCGTAGTATCGTCTTAGTTTGATTTTGATACGTGAGATAAGCAAGTAAAGGCCGCAAATCTGAGTTACCTAAATGTTAACGTACTGTTTTAATTTCTGAATTTAGGTATCCTTCCTTCGTCAGAGAAATCACGGTGTTATGGAATCCGCACCGTAAACGCAAGAAATCAACATATTCTACACGGATGAACGGTAAGTTAATTGTATATATTGGCACAGCTTTGTTAATTATGGAAAATGAGTGTTGTAATATCACGTTTATTCTAACCTGACAAAGATCCCCAACCCATTTAAGCTCAGTTGATGGCCAGGTGTAGTTAGACCGGAAAATCCCTCAAATGGTGAGCTTAATTCACCGGAAAAAAGGAAGAAAACAGGTTCACGTTCCAGATGTCGCCCTTCATCATTACAAGATCAAAAAGAACGTTTAAAGATGAGCCTGGTGCAGCAACAGTAACAACTCCAACAATATGGACTCGACACGATGTAAATCAAGGAAATCAGATTGCATCACGTAGGTGAATAGTGGGCTGAGTCAGAATTTTGTTGATGAAAAGATTTACTTGCTCCCTCTTGTAGCCTACTGGTAGCCTCGAGTTCGTGTTTTCAGCTGATATAACTGATAAGGGAGGCTGCCAGAGATCGAGCAGCCTGATGAGCCTCTGTAAGCTATACGATACGACCATACGAAACCTGGGCCACTACCACAGCATGATTGTAAGGCCATGGTTGCATGAAACAGCTTTAGTTATGAGGTAGAAATGTAGGCTATACTCTTGGTTACTAATCAGATCGACCATTCAATCACTTGGCTAGCAACTGAGCTGAGAGGGATTAGGGATCCTTGTCAGCATAGAGTAAATGTCCTATATGATGATAAAGGTGTCATTTAAATGGTCATCCAGTAAATTATTCCCCTTAGAATACTGCTAGGGTGTGTGCGGCTTTTATTGGTGTCCATTGTCTTAGCGCTTAAATGTGCAAAATAAATCGCTGAGGAAGACCTAGCACGAAATATTCAGAGCCACTTAGAATATGGCCATTAAGCATTTGGGTTAGCACAAAACATTACGAAGGGTTGGATATTAACGATTATATGCGAAGAAGCATAGCTTGCGAATGTTTACGGCACGAGGGATTGAAGGACTTGTGCATTATAGTCTGCTCATCAGCCTCAGGTATTTAGATCGGTAGATAAACTTTAGACGGGCTGGAGATAACGATGAAAGTATATGGTGGAGAAAATGATGAAAAATACATTGCCTATGCTAGTGTTGGACCCAGTGACCCTAGTGTTTGATTGTAGTCATTTCGGCTTTGTGTGGTTTCGGCTTCAGTTTGACATATTTACCTCAGTTTGAGTGTACTGACTATATGACTGAAAAATATGGATATTTTAATGTTCTTATGTATGGTAGCTGCATGGTAAGTATTCAGAATTCGGACTTCGCTTAAATAATTATCTCGGCTCTAGTATTTGTTGATAAACACACGGGCTTATCCTCACTGATATTACTGATAAGCCTACCAGAAAATAAAGCAAATTCTGAATTTTCCTTTACACAACATGAAATGGGAAGATAAAGCTGAAAATTGGTGTTTAAACCGAATTCTGTCTTGCTTTCACGAATCCGTTTTCTATGGCGACGCAGATGGAACGTTCAGGTCGTGGTGGTAGGAGCCTCTGGAGTTGGGGGCCAGATAATACGCTATTTCTCATCAACCTGGGATCATTTCACCGTGCCAGTCGACAGGTGGGTGACGGAGGCTTTGTACCACGTCCTGCTGCGTCCGCCATACTGGTGAAATAGAGGAAAGTGTGGTAAATAGGTGATAATAGGCGGTGGTGCACGAGGCAAATCTTGGCAGTACTACGCATGCGCAGCCCCGCCTCGCCTTAGCCCGCCACCTTCAAAAATTTCTTGTAAATTATCATTTCTGTCACCCGCACTTCCGCCTTGTCAGTTATTTCTTCTTTTTTCACTATATTGCGGTTATTGTGGTGTGTGTCTTGATGTTAATGGGGGAATTACACCAATCTCCATAATACTAATAAATAGCGAGATAAATTATCCCAGCATCGCTGTCAAGTCTTGCCACTTTCCTGTCAGTGCGTGTTTTTTAAATTTCATTTTAAATTAATGATGCCAAGGATATAGTAAGTACATGTTTATAGTGCTGCATTATTAATGTTGACCTATATGATTTTACATATATATTGCAGTGTAATGCGTGTTACATTAAGTTTACTGTTTATATGATTCCACCCTTAGGTTAACACTTGAAAGCAGTATTTTACAGTATATATGATTCAGAACTAAGAAGCAGTGCTGTATTGGCTGTATACAGTTTTGTAACCCAGTGAAGTGTATTAGTGGCAGTGTCTCATGGTGTCATACAACCTACTGCACAAACTGGAGCATAAACCCCTTTGAGGATATACCTATTTATTTATACATTCATGTCTTAAGGCAATTTTATTTTAACTTGAGTGACATTTGTCATACTGGTTGTGTTAGACAAGGCCTTCATTAACCCAGTCAGTAACCTGAGGTGCAGCCAAATTGAATAAAATTATGTGGTATCACTGTCAGTAAGGCAGGGACTGGAGAGGATGTCATTGGATTGAGGGGGATGTCAGAAGAGCTGTAGGATTGTAAGGTGTAATAGTCCACTCATCCACAAAGCCAGATTGATACTCTGATCTGTCTGTCTATCTGTGTTTAACCATTTGCCTCAAACCCTTATAGGTGGCCACAAATGAATCACTTCCTGTCCTGTGTCATAACTGTTGGGAAGTAAGTAGCTGGTTTTGGCACTTAGTTTAGTTCTAGTCCATAGAAAATGTCAGCTCTGCCATGACCAGCCTCAGTGAGGAAGAAGCATACAATGATTTTTAATGTACAGGTGTGTATTTGATATATGAGTTGTAAGTGATGTTTGGTCAGCTACAATTATGCACTGTTTAGTTTAACTAGGTGTGAAATTGTTATTTCTCCATTTTGATTGCTGAGCAGTAAGGAGAGATGATTGCTAAAGTGTGGGTCTAGTTATGAAAAAGTGCTATAAAAGGATTCAGGGTCATTGCCTGTCTTATTCTGCCACTTATCTATGGTCATTATGTTGGAAAAGGAAACTGTCCACCAGGTTAAAGCCCCAGTAGTGTCATGTTGAGTGTCAGCAGTGGACACATTAGTACTCATAAGTTATCACACTGCTTCATGAGGTGTCTTGGATTGTAGGCCTTTGATATAGGCTACCAGTAGCTTAAAATAACACCTTCATTACTGATGAGTGGTGGAGAGGAATGCTGTCGTGTGGTGACACTGGTATAACTGAGATCATCTCATGGGTTATTCAAATGCCCCTCAATGCTGCCCTACTCTGGGAAGGAGAATGGTGGACTGCCAGAGGAGGACAACTTCAGACAGCAGTCCACTGGGTTCACATTCCAGATGAACCTGCAGCAGTAGCTATTAGTACTTTTACACAGTAATGATGTTCATGTATTGGTACCATTGCAGGGAAGAAGAGAGTAAGGATGTCGTCAGAGCTGGGTGTGGAGCGGCCCACTACCCTGGCGCTGGCAAACCCACCGCCGGAACGTCGTGTCCACTTCACCGAGGCAGCGGACAGATCCCAGCCACTGGCAACACCAAGCCCAAGGTACAGTGCCAGGAACTAGTGCAGTAAGGTGTGTAGGTCGGGGGAAATTGTGGTGTGTTAGATTATGTGGTGGTTTGTTTCATGTATAAAGGCTACAGCATGCATACATCAACCTTGGTCACCTAATGGTGGTTGTCAATGCTGCTTGATCTCTGGCAACATCCCCATTCAGTCCCTTATCCTCAAGGTCACACTTTATAACCTTGCCCCAGGGCTTTTTCTATCCGCCTCTCACAACCCCACTCCTGATGTTCACACTTGTCATTTTCCACACTCATTTGTGTGGTGCACAGTAGACTGAGTTAGGATAGATGGCAGTGTGTTAAGTTAGTTCATTAAGGCAGCAGACAAGCCCCAGCCACCAACACCATGCAGACCAAAGCATAGTAGCCACCAGCAGCAAGTGCAGCAGTGTAGGACAAGATAGTTGGTGGCGTCTTGTGTGCACAGTTGTGACCAGTGGAGGAGAAGAATGCCGTATGCGATGGCATCTATATAACAGGTTGGCTTCACTACTTGATTTTCCAAATATCCCTCACCCTCTTCCCTGTCTTCCAAAAGGAGGAGGGTGGAGAAGGGTATGTTCAGCCTCAGGTTCATGTGGTTCTTGTTCAGAGGAGTCAAGGATTTCAGCTGCCACTACAGTTGTGGTCACATTTTATGCATGGCCTGGTTTTCATTGGACCCGTATTGCATCAAGCCACTTGCTAGGTGATCCCCAGCACGTAAGGTAACCTGGGTGTAAATTACAGCAAGAGTTGGTATTGTAGGGAACAGTTTTTTCAGTGTTATCAAGAGCAGCTCATGAAAGAAAAAATGTTACAAACCATTGCAGTTAACATGTTGACTGAGAACAAAGGTGCTAGAGAGGGACACCTTTATGTGGAGACAACAATGTAGAAGTAGTTGCAGCCAAAATGTTAAATAATCCTTTTAATATTACTTAATAAATCCAGACCTCATACCCAGCCACAGTCACTGAGCTTCTCCAGTGTGGGTGGTGACTGAATCATAGAAGCCGAGTTTTAATCCTTTTATTTATTTATTTTACACAGGAAGCCACGTCCAGATCCAGACTTCCGACCCAAACGCAAACGATCACTGAGCTTCTCTGGTGCAGGAGGGGACTACCGTGGCAACAAGCGGCGCAAACGTGGCCGTGTTCTGCCGTCAAAGTTTCTCTTGGGCGGCAGCATCACAGACCCACTGAACCTTGGCTCACTGGATGATGAGGAGGAGGCCCCACCGTGAGTACCCTGGCATCTGCTCTCTGCAACTTAGAGGAAGAGGAATAGTAGTAGTACCGGTAGTAGGAGAAGGACTGTAGAAGTAGTAGTAGTTGTAGTAGTATTAGTAATAGTTGTGTTTGTGAGTTAGTTAGGTAGTTAGTCATATGGTTTATCATCAAGCCCATAGAAACCATCAGCTTTACCATGGCCATCCTTGTGATAGGGATTCCTTAATTCTCTCAGTTGGATAATGTATAGTTTTTTCTTGCCACCTTGGGAATATTTTGTTTGGTACCATACAAGGAAAACCACTCATGCTGAAGGGATTAACAAAGACATCTAACCCCATGAGTTTGGAAATTCAATTCTGATGTGAATAAAGTTCTCAAGATAGCAAATATATAAAATTTATCATTGAATTAAGGTATTAAGATGAAAAGTGTCCTTGTTTTAGTTTACTGTATTTTATTATGTTTGAAGTGGTTCAGTGGACATGCCCTTCAGTAGTTCTCTCTCTGGTGTACTGTATTTTTTCTCTTTTCTTTTTTTCTGGACCATACTTCTCCCTCTCTGAATGTGAAAAGGTGAGGATGATGATTTTGATTTATACATTCCCTGTGTAGGGCTGACTGTGGTGATAGTGGTGGTGGTGGTGGATGCAGCAGTGGTGGTGGCAGCAACAGCAACAAGAAGTGGGCAGCTGTTCGAGTAATTATCCCACCAAACATCAATGACCCACTCAACCTGGATGCATCCTCGGACAATGAGGACCTGCTCACTGATGCCCTCTCAAAGTCCCTTCGGCGTCGCAGGAGGAGCAGAAAGAGAAAACGCCGCCTGTCTGAGCCGACTGACAGCACCACCGGGGCAGAGATGTCCCAAGTGGTATGTTGCTTGGACTTGTTGGGGGCCATCCGGAGGAAACTTGATAGAACTCTGTTGGATAGGGCTTTACTGGACTTATAACTCTGGGTCAGGAGTGAAGGTATTATATATACATCAGTAGTAATAATGATAAAATTAAGATTTGGCCTTTTGTTCCTCAGAAACACTCATAGGTTAGGGTTGGCTAGTATGCACCCATCAAGGGTGAAAGGAGCAGGGTAAGGATATCCAGAATGGAGTGTGCACATGATGGGTCAGGATGTCAGCATCCCATAACCACCACATCATGCATGGGTATTTTGAATGTTATGGCAATCCAGGATTTGTAGTTAAATCCTCCCACATAAACCAAGGAATGGCCAACATAAGGGGCAGAAGGGTAGAGATTGATGGCACTGTGTAAAGGGTGATTGGCATAAACCACCCCAGCATCAAGCAAGGGTCCACTGTAAGCAGATTTACATTGGAATATGATACTTTGCTCTTTTCATCTAAACAAGCCCTAAAATTGCCATCTCTTCATGTCAAATGCTATGATCTAAACAGATTAATGCTAGTCAAAGAAGTGCTGTGATTTTTTTAAGGATGAAAAATCTGGTTAAAGTGAAGGTGAAAGAACAATGGTATAATGATTATTAAGTGATGTTATTGATGCTCATACAGGTTCAGGAAGCAGATATAAGTGGACAGAGAGCCGCACCAGTGCCCCTCGTACGCCAGAATAGCCTGAAACCACTCACAGTCAACACTGAACTGACGGCTTCACAAGGGGGACCCGTGGAGGGGCGAAGGGAGAGTGGGGGTCCGGTTACTCCCACGGGAAGCAAGCCACCTGGTGGGGGTGGCAGCGGGGGGATGCCTCGTGTTGGGGTGTTCAAGAAACAACGCAGCAAATCGGATAATAAAATAGTCAGTCCGGTGATACCACAGCCCGGAGGGGAACGCAAGAGGCACCCGAGCCACAGTCGGCACCATGCAGATAAACCGCACTTGAGCCAACAAAACCTGCGTCCCCCAGCCACCTTTAACCCCAAGAATGAAGTGTTCCAGTATGGCAACTACAACAAGTACTACGGCTATCGCAACCCCACAGCAACCCCAGACCCACGCCTGCAGTACCTGCGTAGAGAGTGGTGTGAGGGGCGGGAGGTTCTGGATGTGGGATGCAATATTGGCCATATTGCCCTCACCATTGCCAGGGATTACAGGTATTTGGATCAGTTATCATCACCCCATCCTTAACCTGGAAAGTTAATGATTTTTTTTTTTTTTTTTTTTTTTTTTTTTTTTTTTTTAAGCTTGATAGTTTACGAATCAACTCTTAAAGTGAATTTCACCTCTAAGTAGAAATACCAGAAAACTACAGTGTATGTGGATGGTCATGTCAGTGAAGTAAAGCAAGGATTCTGGGGGCTTGAATGTTGGGTGGATGAGTGTGTGGCCCATTTCACTGGAGATACTGGTGATTAGAAATTTATTTGTGGTCACTGCCTGTGGTATTAAGGCATCTGGCTGTGTATAGATGATATTTTTAGAGATTATGTAAAGATAAGTTTTGTTTAAAATGATCATTAAATATTATGCCACCTTTAACTTTGTGTGTGAGGCAGCATCAGGGGTCCAGGGGCTTGAATGATGAGTGAATGTGAGTTTGGCCCATTTAATTAGACCTGCTGTTCATTAGCTTTCCTTCAGTCAGATTTTTTCTAGCTCTCTTGCCGTATCCTATCTGTGGGTGGGAAATAAAGAGGTTGGAATTATGATCATGATGTTGATTATAGAGTCATTAGCAGCAGCCTGACCTCTTTCCCACCATAAATGTGGTGAGGTAGAATCCAGAGAGCAAAATAAAAACAACTGAACAGACCACACTCTTATTCACCGGCCATTCAAGTCACCAGTGAGTGAATGAATGTGTGGCCGTAAATTAGTCAGATCCATAAATTGCATCCAGATACCATACCAATATTGTGTTTTATCGGCACAGTGAACTTCGTTAAAAGTGCCTTTCCCTTCACAGCCCCAAGCGTGTGGTGGGCATTGACATAGACAAGAAGCTGATCAGCATTGCTGGCAAGAACATCAAGCATTACCTACGCACAGGTGACCCAGAGGAGGCAGCCTTCCCATCATCCATGAGGCTTCTCTACGGACCCCTCAACACTCCAGTCAGGGCTGATGGCACCCGCGCCTTTCCTTACAACATCAAATTTATTCATGTAAGTTTATTTGTGTAAGTTTATTCATGTGTATTTTGTATCATTTATAAAGGCTCTGACGGGCTCGTATGTCAGCCTCGGCCACCTAATGGCAGCTCTCCGTGCATTTTTATCTCTGGCAGCCTCCCTGTTTGTCTATCCATGTAATATCCAGTTTATTTGTGTAAGTTTGTTCATGTAGGTCAGGGCATTTGGTACACATGCATTTCCCAGCAACTTTAGGAGTATTCCTACAAGTAACTCACCATTTGTAGACAACAGGGTGGTAATGGTGGTGGAGAGGGATCTGTTCATGTGGTGGCATTGAAATAACTGGTGTCAGGAGTATTACCCCTAAGAAAAAGTGACCTGTGTAACTTGACCTGACTTCAGAGTTGGAAACTGACATGAGAGATCTATTTTGTAAAGAGGAGTGGTAGCTTGAGATGGTTTAGGCATGTTGAGAGGATAGAGGATGACAGTTGGGTGCAGAAAGTGAGAAGTGTGAACTTTGGGCGTAGGGTTGCCAGAAGCAGACCGAAAAGGACCTGGGACGAGGTCATAGGGACAAGGGACTGAATAGGGAGGCTGCCAGAGATCGAGCAGCATGGAGAGCCTCTGTTAGGTGACTAAGACTGATGCATGCAAGCATGTTGGAGTCTAAAAATGAAATGAAATATCTTGTTATATAGAGTTTGGAAAAATAATGTGGCTAACTAAAATGAGTGTCCATGCCCTGCCAGGCCAACTATGTACTGGAGTCAGATGAGCTGCTGGAGACAGTGCGACCGGAATTTGATCTGATCCTATGTCTGAGCATCACCAAGTGGATTCACCTCAACTGGGGGGACAGCGGGCTGAAGCGGTTCTTCCGACGCTGCTTCCTCAACCTCAGACCCGGGGGCCGCCTGCTGCTGGAGCCACAGGCCTGGCCGTCATACAACAAGCGCAGGAAGCTCACCGTCAGTATTACATGTGTTGCTACCTAAACCTTAAGGGTTGTATTCTAGATGGCTTGTCTGTTGATTTCATGTCTTGCTCCCTCAACAGAAATGGATCTTTGCCAGCTAATGTTTAATAATGTTCAGCTTAATCCTGCATCATCCTTGAACATGCTTGGGGTCTCATTCACTCGGGACTTATCTTGGAAAGATAATATTACATCTCTTGTAAAATCTGCTTCCAAGAGATTGGGTGTGCTAAGCCGACTCCATTCCTTCTTTACCCCTGCACAATTGTTGACTCTATACACGGGTTTTACCTGTCCCTGTGTGGAGTACAACTCTCATGTGTGGGGAGGCTCCCCACATCCAGCTCTTCTCAGTAGGGTGGAGTCAGAGGCTTTTTGTCTCATTAACTCTTCTCTTACTGGCTTCCCTCTACCTCTGTCTCTTTGCCATACTGTTGCATCTTTATCTCTTTTCTGTTGCTACTTCAATGGTCACTGCTCCTCTGAACTGTCTGCTTGCATCCCTCCAACTCTCTAATGCATGAATTAACCTTTTCTCCCAGTCCTTCATTTATGCAACAGGCCAGCTCTGGAACTGTCATCCTCTGTCTGTATTTCCTGCTTCCTATGATCTCCAGTCTTTCAAATGCAGTGTGCCCAGGCATCTCGAAATGATCGGATCTTGAATTTGGCTCTCTCTTGTATTTTGTTTTTCTCTTGGAGGGAACAGTTATTACGGGCTTGTGGCCTTTGGTTCCTTCTTCCTCACATTAAAAAAAAAAAAAAGAAACTACAAAAACCTCCACTTACTTCCTCATAGGTGGATTATGATGTTGATTATCAGTAGAAGATAATTGAAAATAATGATGGTGGTGGTGGTAATTATGATGATGATGTTTTATTTCTTCAACAGAAACGTATCTTTGACAACTACAAAAGCATCCGGCTGTTCCCTGATAAGTTCAATGACTTTCTGTTACACGAGGTTGGCTTTAGCACCAGTGAGAAATTGGGCACGCCTCACCACACTGCACGGGGCTTCCAGCGACCCATTATTGTTTATACGAAGGTCAGTACTCTCGTAGTAGTAGTAGTTGTTGTTGTTTTGTTATAGCCACAGGTTTATTTGAATGTGAAACCAGTGGAGTGTAGGCAGATGTTGTCCCTCCTGCAGCCTACCAGCCTTCTTTTGGGGGATAAGGAGTTGAGGAACATTGTATATAACATCAACCTTACTGCATAGCAATATGAGCACCACCATATGAAGGAGTCCCTATGAAACAAGGTCTGTATTGTACCCGGCTCATACAAGCACTGACACAAGTAAAAGTTCATCAGATATTCCATACTGTCTTTCTCACTCCTGACTTTCATATTTTTCATTTCTTCTTAAGGATTGCAGAGTATTCTTCCTTCTCATACTCTTGTGTGGTTCATGTTGCAGTCATCATCATCCCGCCCCCTTTTCCCACTCACCAGTGGGATGGAGTAGGTCCAGAAAGCAAGGATGAGAAAAAAAATGGTAGTGGAAGAACTAATTAGAACCATGTCCAGTGGAATAGGCTACACTTAGTCATTCTCCATTCCAGCCCTCGGAATCATAACTCTGCCTTACAGACACTCATTTCCACACGTGTGCGCTTCTAATTGCCCCTGAGACAGTGTGTCTGACAACTGTCAGGTTATGAAGGAATGGCAGCCCTTATTATGTGCTGCTTCTCACAGAATTCATTACACCAGCTTGATTCCCTGTCAGTTCCCTTGTCTCATCAACCTCCAAACCATTGTTACTCACACATTTACTTTATCTTTCTTCCTTCTTTCAGACTCACTCATTTATACCTCATACATCACCCAGTTATTCCCATTCTTTTCTTATGTCCGTACTGTCTAAGCACACTCTTCAGCTAAACTTATTTCTTCAAACAGGCTGGTGGCAGTAGCAAGTGTAGTCCAGCTGGCGAGAGTGGAGTGCGTGAGGTGAGCAGTAGCAGTGGGAGCAGCAGCAGTTGCAGTCAGAAGAAACAGGAGGAGGCTGTGAAGAATGATCAGAATGACATTATTACCCAGAGTGTCAGTACTGCATCCCATTCCACACTCATACCAACACCATCACCCTCCTCACACAGCCACATTACAGTAGGAGAACAGGCATTAAGACAGCAAACTGCAGATGACCAGATAGCCAGAGAAAATACTGCGGGAGGAGGTGGAGGTCAGATATCAAGGCAGAATAATGCAGACCAAATATCAAGGCAGGACACTTTAATTATACAAGATAGAGGGAAGATGAGTGACAATAATTTCAAGGAAAATATTCAGAATTTATATCAGTTTAATCAAGAAACATTAGTGCAGGATGTCAGGTCTGAGAAGTGCAAAAATTCTGATAGTTCTGATAGTAAGAATAATGTCTGTGATAATACGGTTACTGTAGGGGAAAGCAAGTATACTTTAAAACATTCCCCGGACACAAATACGCAAAAAGAATCACCTACTTCCACACATGATGACCAAGTGAGCAAGGACTCCAGTACTGTTAGGTCAGAAAGATGTATCAGACAGTGCCCTGACTGTGACAAAGGTACTTCTCCAGTTTTGCCAGACCAGCAAGATAATAGAACTGGCAGAGTATCATCAAACTGTAAGTGCAGTGATGTTACAGGTACAAAACAAACTCCATCATGTGGTAGAGGAGGGATTGACGGAAAAATAGAAATTAAGCATTTGGAGTCTGATGAACCTAATTGTTTGACTGTTGCAGAAGTGTCAGCACAACCTTTAGGCAGCATTGACAGAGTCACAAACTCAGAAGTAAATCCTGAAAGTGAAGAGAACACTGACCCAAAATCTAAAATAAATTTTGAAAGTAAAGAGGGCGCAAGCCCAAAATCTGAAATTAATCCGGTATTCAGTAAACCCTCAGTTGAAGAGAATGTTCAAGACAGTAAAACAAGTACAGAGAATGTTGACAATGGTAAATTGTTTAGTGCAGAGGAGGTTGATGGCAGTGAAATGTTAAGTACAGAGAAGGTTGAAGACAATAAAACCATACATTCAGAGATTGTTTCAGACAGCAACACTGTAAATACAGAGAATGCTGAAGACAGTAAAGCTTCAAGTGCACAGAACTTGGAAGACAGTACAGCCTCAAATACAGAAAACTCAGTGATAAAATCTGAAATGAATCGTGTAGACAGTAAAGCATCAGGTTCAGAGTGTGTTGTAAACAGTACAACTACAAATGCAGAGGACTTACAAGAGAGCACAACAAATTCCCCACGTAAGAGGCGTCTGTCGACCAGTGATGTGGAAGATGGGAAGTCCCAGAATGATGATTCCAGCAAGAAGCCAAGACTGGAAGATACATGAGAACACAAGAAGACAGTACTGAGATCACACCACATCACACTTACCCACCTCATGCACCACAATTTGCAACACAAGCAATGCTTCAGCATACAGTACTTTCAGCTAAAGATCTCTGGAAGCACTTGGTTGAAATGGCTGGCTTCCTGCAGTCCATCTGGCCCACATCTTCATGAGCCTGGGGCTGCAACAACAACATGCACCTCACTTTCACAGCAGATAAACCTTCAACCTACATCAACAAAAGATCTCTGGGAGCATCTGACTGAAGTAGCCAACTTCCTGCAGTCTCCCAGGTTTATGTCTGGAGCCTGGGGCCATAACAAGAACTAGAGTCACCAAAAGCAGTTGTAAATTGACCAGCTTGAAGGGAAACACAGAAAGGTTAGGTCATATGTGATGCAGTATTTTTTTTTTTTTTTTTTTTCCCCATTTCCTTGAGAGGTTTCATTGTTGTACAAAGTTCTTAATATAATTTTGAGTAACTATCACAAGGAGTTTCATTGAATATGGCTTATTTATGCTGGGTGGTTGCGGGTTAGAGCACACCAGTCAAAATGTTGATCCAGAGCAGTGTGGAGCAGGGATGAGGTCAAATACAAGAGACCAAATACAAACGCAGTACCAGTACATTAATTGGTTGAGGCAAATACAAGTACAAATATTGATGTCACTGTTTGCAAGTACTGTACATATACAAGTATGTGATTATTGTACTTGACTGTATTGTAAGCAAATATGGCAAATCATAGGATCAGATAAGCACAAATACAAATTTGCAACTTTTGACATTTTCAGATACAGTTTCAAATATTGATTTTACTGTATTTGCAAACACTGCACAAATACAAAAACATATTTGGCCCCATCCCTGGTTAGGAGAGCTGCCATTAGGTGACTAAGGCTGATGTATGCAAGTATGTTGGAGCCTTTATACTGTATATGATACGATTCCATGAGGGGATGTAAGGTGGTCATCTCTATCTCTATTGCCAGACGTCATAATCGCGTAAGGGGTGGGCATTTATCTTTGAGTTATTGGTTTTACGGGGAGGAGCACTAACCCTCCACCAACCCACTTGTTGACACGTAGGGAGCACGTATGGGTTGGTTATATGGTTACCACCCAGCGTTGTAAATGGTTTCTTGGCTTACAGGAAACCATTTGGCTCGTCACTCAATGTAAAGCCACCTATAAAGGAAAGAAAAGCAATAAGAAGTGACAGGAAAGATGGGAGATATGGGAAGAGAGGAGGGCAGGCACAGATAAAGAATGATAATGGTTAGGGAAGAAGTAGGCAGCACTACATCAAGTGAGTGGATGATGGTCGCCACCACCTACCACCAAGGTGGTCATGTACCCTTAAATGCTCTGGGCTCCAGCCTACCCTCAGACCTGTACACCTCAAAGGCGGTAAAAGGGAAATGGCTGTTATCACTACCAATGGTGCAATAAATGATTAGGTCTTGGAGAAAGAACCGGGATTCTGGAGGCTTGAATGGCAAGTGAATATGTGTATGCAATATTTCACTGATCATATACTTGATAATTCTCCCTCTTCTGTGCTTTCTTTTTCTTTGTTTTTTGTACCATGCCTCACCCCATCCTTTGCTAGGAAAAAGGTCAGGAAGATGATGATAAATGATGTTACTTTGCCACTCATGTTTATTTCTGAAAGCTTACCTGGTTTTTCTGTTCTTATTTGTATTGACTAGCTGATAGGCAGTATGAGGCATATAAGTGTCAATGGTTTTGCCTGTGGGGTGGAGTCAGGATTATGGTGGCAGGAATGGTAAGTGACTTTAAGCAGATTTGGGTTAGTTTTTCCTACTGTCAGGTTTTTACTTGCATCCTGTATCTTTGGACCTCATCCAACCCCATCCTTAGGTGGTAAAAATAGGTCTAGATGATGATGATGATGATGAATGATGGTGGTGGTGGTGATGATGGTGATGATGATGATGGCGATGACAATGATGAAGATAACTTATCTTCTGTTCCCTCTCATTTCAGCCAACCTGCTAGTTTATAAAGCCTGATAGGACAGTGCAACACAGCTTGATCCTTTGTCATTATTGCATGAGGCCAGCATGAAGCAGGAGAACTAAATATTAGGACAGCAGGCTAACACTAGCATTAAGATATGACCAGATACAGCAGGCCTGGGGACAGAAGCACAACAGTAAGTACTTTAGACTCTTTGGGCTGTATTATTAAAACTGGGTGAGCTAAAGAGTAAGCAAGCCTTCAATTTTTTTTTTTTTTTTTTTTTTAAATAAGGTTATTTATGGTTTGGCCATGTGGAGAGCAAGGTAAATGAGTGACCTGACTGGAGGGTAGAGGAAGACTGGGAATGGCATGGAGGGGTAAATGAGATACAGGGGGTGAGTTGGAGGAGGGGCAGCCTGATGGTGGAGGATAAGGTATCATGGAGGTGCTTCTTTTGTGTTCACCCCTTCTGGGATTAAGTTATTTGGTTATTGATAGATTCATGAAACACCTTGAACTGTTGGATGCAATTTGTATTCTGCATCTCACATTCTAGTTCAAGAAAGATTGGGTATATTTTGTTGTCTTTGCATACTTCAGAAATTAGTCAAAAGTGTGAGCTTGCCCAGACCTTTACACACTCAGTGTTACTAATACAGCTGTTTGTGCTTTGTAGGTAGATGCTTTGACGACGTTAACCATCCTGACTGTACACTAAGTCCATGTTCTGTACTACTGTATTTCTGTATTACTGTCCCATTTAGCAGTTCTGCAGTGGCAGCTGTAGTAGTTGCAACCCCAGCCTCATCTGCCTGTCAACTGTGGGCTAAAACTGCACATTTCCCATAGTCCACCATCCTTTGAGGGGATAGGGAGTTGGGTAACATTACTAGAACTGGGTAGCAGATCCACTTGGTCATAAAAGTGCCACCACATGAAGGTGTCCCTCTCCAGCGCCTAGAGTATAGTTGTTAGTTTGTTCAAATCAGATGGGATTGGCCCACTCCAACAAACAATACTGTGTTGTGGTTGCATGATATTGGATACCCGTTAGTAATGAGGTAGAAATTAATCTCCTTGGTTATTAGTCAAGTTAGCCAGCCAGTCTGAGTACATCTGGTCATCAGTAGAGGTTAGGGATCTTTGTCAGTTAGAACAAATGCTCTATAGTCCACAATAAATAAAAATATTGCCTTGTAAAGTGCACTGGAACCTTTGAAGTTGACTTAACAAATTGGCCAAAACTGCAGTATTAGTTCTATGAAAAAAGTTCTGTGAAAACGAGGAGAGTGTATGTGAGTGAGGTGGAAGGGGAGAGAGGGAGGGGGAGGCCAAGGGTGAGATGGAGGGATGGAGTAGAGAGGTATATGAGAAGTGAGTGTGGGCTGGGAACGGGACAGTGAAATGGCAGGGGACAGGGCGACATGGAGGTGATTTGTTTGTGGCCACCCCTTACGGGATTAAGGCGTCTGGCAATAGATAGATAGAAAAAAAGTGTTGATATCTTCAGAGACATTCCAGGCAGACAAATATACGATCAGGTCCCCATTGCAACTTGGATATGTTTTTACAGAAGAACTAGACAAGGGAAGGTTTTTGCACTCCTTTCTGGCTCTAATTATTGTGACTTAGCTTACGATTTGTTTATGAAGTTAGAAAAGGACATAGGATATTTTACAGCCTCCTTGTTGCTCCTGCATGTCAAAACCAGGATTATGGCAGGGAATCGATTGTTAGTCCGTTTGTGTATCTCAGTCCAGAACTTGCCTGCACTTTCTCCTAAACAAAAGTTTGTGAAAGTGATATTAAGGGTTATTGCTGTAATACACATGCCAAGTTGATATGTGTATGTGTGAAAAGGGAATATCACTTTAGCCCTCTGCCAAAGTCCTCCTTTCTGCCCCTACCATCCAACATGCAGCACCTGATGGGTGTTGCATACTGTGAAAATGCTAGCCTGTTAGTGTCAGGTTTCAGGTCCTGACACTGACAGCTGGTGCTACTCACTTCAGATGTCCATCCATCCTTTGTGAGTCAGTAGGTAAAATGAGTATGTAGGGTAACACCTAAGGGAAATAACTTTGGTAACGTGGATGATGCAGTGGCCTTGTTTTCCAATACTGTGGCTCACAAACCTGCCACTTGTTCAAAAGTCTAAGTTCTGGATATGAGCATCACAATTGCATGCCTCATGGCATCTGGTTCACCTTTACCTGGGCTTTACTTAACATGCCTTGGTAATGTAGGTTGGCTGCAAGTGTTCTTGCTGGGGCTGCCTCTAAGGAGAGGGCTGAGAACATACAAAAGTTACATTTCCAAAGGAAATTGAACAGCACAAAGCCAGAAGCAATATCTGGTTATATTGAGATGGCTGGACACATTACAATGCAGACACTGAAATCCATGTATGAAAAAGTGCCACTTATTTAGTCCATATCAATTGAGAACTAAATGGACAAAATGTGTGAGTGAGTAGCTAAGTGCATGCAGTGTGTATGCTGTAATGGAGTAGGCAAGGAAAGATTAGGTTAACATAATCAGATATGTTTATGAATAAGTGACCAGCCTACTCCTTATGACGGAATTTCATACTGGAAAAACCTATTGTCTCCTCTTTTGGATGGAACATATGCAGAACTGTAACTCCATCTGGGGGATTTTAACCACTGCACCCCTGAAAATGTACCTTGAGATGGTTTGGCCATGTGGAACTAATGGAAAATGACTGTGAGTGAGGTGGAAGGGGGAGGGGAAGACCAAGGATGAGATGGAGAGGGGGGGGGTAGAGAGGTATAAGTGGGAGGGAGGTGTGAATCTGAGAGAGGGCAACCTGAAGGTGGAGGATCAGGTGACATGGAACAGTTTGTTGTGGGGCTGAGGTGTTGGCCAATAGATTCACTACTGAAGTTGGAAGGTTTGACTTAAAAAACAACCATCATTGCCTTTTTATTGTTATACAAGAATATAATATGTACATTTCATAATTTATCCTATTATTGTTGTTTAGGTAATTTGAAAATACTCTAAGTACAGTGTAGGTTTAACAGTTACATAACCAGCACTGTTCTATGTACAGTATAAATACAGGTTATTATCCATTATCCAGACAAATCAACACTGAGAATTGTATTATGAAAATTGAGAGTGCATAGGTCTGGCATAAATAACAGTTAAAAATGAAGTGCTTGTCCACACCTTTACACTCTCAGATCTAATAATGAACAACGGATATATTTTGTACTTTGACATTACCCATAACCCATTACATTGTCTGATAACCAGTTTTCACATAGCCTACACAAAACCTTATAAGCTGTTCTATATATATATATATATATATATATATATATATATATATATATATATATATATATATATATATATATATATGTGAAAGTAATAAAAAATGTCAAACCACAACATCTAAAATGATAAAAAATCAATAATGTCATGCTTCCCATCAAGGAGTCCCCATATTATGATTTGTCATGGTATAGCTGATGTTTTCTGTGGACTGTAAAGTAACTTATTTCTGGCCCCAAACTCATCTGAGATTTGAACTCAGGCTGGAAAAGCCCTTCTGCAAGCCACTATCCTGCTTTTAGGGGACAGGCAGGGCACTGAAGGATGTTTGTATATTGTTGTGGGCATAGAAACTGCCCAGATATATCAGTGCCACCACTTGAAGGAATCCCTCTCCAGCACCAAGAATAAAAGTAATAGTACTGTAATAAAAAATGTCAGGGTTGGGCCAAATTTGCCATCCATTATTATAAAAGGCTGATATTTACCCATGCATTATTTTTCACACTAGAAATACAGAATACACTAGTTAAAGCAGCAACAGCCAGTCACACATTACCTCATTTGAGGTGTTGGGACCCTTGACTAGCTACATCTAGAATATTTAAGGGCAGACTAGCCCACTACCTTGAGAGGCATTGCATGATCAAAAAACCTCCAGCCACTTCTTTGCAACTGAGCTGTGCAAGGCCATTATTCTATGGTATACTAACCATTGGTCCACTAGACACCACACCCATATGATTCCCTATTAGCTGCATGGTCACAAGACTAATGATACTTCATGTCCCCGATTCAGCTGCCTCATGAGGTTGCCAGCAAAGTAAAGTACCGTTAACCAGACAAACATCCCTAACTGCTTTGAGCTCTGTTTTATGCCATATGAAGTCAGACTGGAAGGCTGTTTCAACTGATAACCAAAGAGACTTATTCCTACCACAAAACTACTACTCATCTAATTTCATACAAACAGAACTTTGTATTCAAGTTTTGGATTTGGTCCAGTTCCATCAGATGAAAACCAACTACAGTATAACCATTGGATCCTTGTGATGACCTATTTGTAGTTAATTCTTGCTACTGCCAGACAGCTTCATTCAGTTTAGGAAAGACCTGTTGTATCAAAGTTTTTTTTTTTTTTCTTTTTTATGCAAGAAGGAACTATAGCAGCCGTGGTTCAGTGGGTTAGAGTGCTCCACTCTGACTGAAGGGTCAGAGGATCGAATCCACCCAAGGGTCATTGGTAGCCATCAGGAAGGGCATCCAGTCATAAACTGCTACACGCTTCAATCTAAAGTCCTCTGCCCAGCAGCAATGCCTTAGCCCTTCGGGGACACCTGGCATAAAACCAAAATTTATTTCAATTTATGCAAGAAGGAACCATTGGCCAGGAACCTGCAAGATTGTTCCCTCCAAGAAAAAATAAAAATATCAGAGAGCCAATTTGTGGTGCTGGAGAGGGATGGTTTTGGCATTTGTATTCCTGCCATTTCATAATGGCTTTATCAGGCTTATGACTCTCTGAACTGGAAAAACTGAAGGAGTTAGATATTACCTTGTTATGGCCCCAGGCTCAACTGAACCTGAACCAGGTAGAGTGCGGACAAAGCTGCCCTTCCACAGTCCACCATCCTTCTTTCAGGGGACTGGAAGAGGAGAGAGGGTTATTGGTATAACTGGGCAGTTTCACTGCCTAGTCATATCAGTGCCACCACATGAAGGCATCTCTCTCCAACATCTGTTTAGAGACAGCAGAGAATAAAATGGAAGTACACCATCATATTCAAGGGGCAAAAACTGCCATCTCGTCAGTAAGCTAACGTCTTTGTTTTACTGTACAGTAAAACCTCGATATGATAGACTTCAGTAGACCGGAATTCGCTTTTATCGGAATCGAGGAGCTACCGGACTAAATTCTTATACCAGTACTGTATATTGAAAAAAGTCCGATAAACCCAGAAGCAGTCCAGACTGCCTGACCGCTTCAGCTATGTTGACCACAATAAGGTAAATAAAAGATGTTTATCATTGTACAGAACAGCACTATTATATACATTACTGTATACCAATTGATTATTGTAGTGAATGTTTAATACAGTACAGTACTGCGATGGTAGTGGAAACAGTTTAAAAACTGTTGGTGCGATCCGGACAGTTTGATATATCGAAAAAAGTCCAGGTTTCCTGGTTAACAGGGAAGTCTGGATGTCACATTTATCGGACTGGCTTGGGCCCCAATTAGCCTGTTACAGTGAGGTTTTACTGTACAGTATTTTGGTCTTGCTGTGTTCAGATATTCAGGTTACAAGACTATAGTGCACTTGTTCTTTTGTGATAAATATTCCAAACTCCTTTCAGTTGAGTTGATAGCCAGGTTTTAATCAGACTGTTATGTTGATTTGACTATAAACCAAGAAAACTCATGTCATAATCAAGGGTCATTGAATTTCATGCAACCATGACTTATTGCAAGTAGCCAAGTTTTCTCAGGCGCAAACAAGCCAGCTGTATAGTACTAACCAAGGAGACTCACTCCCAACTCATAAGGCTCATTGAATTTCATGAAGCTGTGGGAGTGGCCCAATTATATCAAAAGAAGAGAGACTGGTTATAGTTACCAGAGATAGTTATTCCTCCCTTGTAACTATGGTTTACCAACTTTTATATAACCATTGCTTAATACTCAGGTTGTGGGGGTGGTACAGTTCCATCCAATGAAAAGACTGTCATGACATACAGAAATGACCTGTGATGAAGTCATAGAATGTGACCTCAGGGATACGGTACTGAACACGGAGACTGCTACAGCTCAGGCAGTGTGGAGAGCTGCCTATAGGTGACCAAGACTGACACATGCAAGCATGTTGGAGTCTCTATGAATGATACTAAACAAAGGTTGAGAATCCTAAACCCCTCCCTCATACAATGGAAGAACCAGGGGCAATTTTGTAGTCAGGTGACCCCCTCCAATACAGTGACATCTCTACTCTTGCTGCCACCAGATGATTTTATGTAGCAGTGCCCCTTCTGGTTAATGCTGTAATGGTCTTTCTAGCTACTCCTGTTCCTAAAGTCTACCCATCTCGTGGTTGCAAGAAAATATAAAAAGATGTCACCATATCTGTGGGGATTAAGGAGGCTCACTATGCATCTTCCTTACCAAATACTGGTAAATTTTGCAAACAGTAAACTCTCAATTATCCGTCATTGCAATATCTGGGACTGCTGGCTTGGCCGTGTTAAACAATATCCAGTGAAATTATGCAATATCCAGCACCAAAACAGGACATAACTGGCAGTTCTATGCAGTATCTGGCATCAAGGTATATCAGCCAGCTCATAAACTGTAGTCAACTGTATTACTGTATTTTATCATTACTTTACTTCTATGCTTACTTTTCATCATTTACTCATGAGAAAGTTTTTAAGATAGAGGGTTAAGACGGATAATAATGCAGTAGCCAGCATGATGCCAAATGTTGAGCCGATGGGAGATACCATGCAATATCCGGCATTTTGGATTAACTGGCATAGGGCATGGCTGAATTACACTGCATAATTGAAAGTTTAATGTATGGTATGCTAGTATCTGTGTGCATTTTATGCAATTTGAATTGACTGTAGGGTACGTGTATGTAAAAGTTTCTGGCATGTCAGATAGAGCCACGATTCTGGGGGCTTGAATGATGAGTGAATGGAAGCGTGGCCCATTGGATTGGGCAAACTTGGGGTGTTTGGACATTGCAACTCCTCACCCTGCCCTAGGGTGAGAAAGGAGGTCTGGATGATGATGATGATGATGATGATGATTTGATATTCCAAAGACATGAGAAACATACAAAAGAAGAGTAAGGTGAAGTACACAAAATAAATTGTTGAAAAACAGCACAAGCAAGCCTCCTATGCTTATATAAACCTAGGACCACCTGTGATAGGAGTGTGAGCTTATTGGGCAACAACTGTCAAGCCTTCCAAAACTTCGAATATGATTATTTATTTATTTATCTACGTCTATCAATCTGTCTATAGCCAGATGCCATGAACAGATTGCCTCCATGTCACTGTACCCTCTACCATCAGGCTGCCATTCCTCCAGCTGACACAACCCTCATTCAAGTACCTATTCATCACATCTCTTCACCTCATCCTCAGTCTCCCTCTTCCCCACTACCTAACTCACATACACTATTCAGATCAGTCTGTCATTCATTATTATCTTCGTATGGCCAAACTATCTAAGGGTACTTCAAACACTTTCTAGGCATTTCAAAACATACCAGAGTTCCTACAGTATAAACTAATTAGAAAATTTTGACTAATGAAAACAAAAAGGTTTTGAGAAAATAAATCCAAGACTGGCATAGAATTTACAGAAACCTTTTTAACAAAAAAAGTCTTGGAATTTTCAGAATATTAGTTATGAGTCCTAACCGGTAATAATGTGCAGAACACTTGTCACCCATACTCTAAACAATTTTGATCCTTGCTCACCTTATGTATTATTGCAGTGGACACATGATGATATTCAGTAAAAGCATTGGATAAGAGGAATGTTTATCAGCACTTGAACCCAAAATTTTACTATATACCTTCTACACTAACCTTCTGGTGAAGTACACAGAGCCTGTGATTGGATAATGATACATTATGAGGCAGAGATTATCTTGCCTCCAAAGTGAATAACTAGCACAAGAATATAGCACAATGTAGGTACAAGTACAGTACAATACTTGGTCTTTATTAGGGGATAATGAAAATGAGGAAATTAGTAAGTACTGATTATGATAAATCATACAAGAATGATTGATAACACTTTATAAAGTATTATGTAGCAAATACAAAACATCATGCTTTAGGTAGTTTCGCATATATATAATTTATTAAAAAATATACAGTATACTATAATATCCCCAAACTTCCATTCTGCATAATACAGTGCAGTATACCCTTAACATTCACAGGTTTCAACTGTTGATGGATTTACAGTTACTGCTTTTCATCCCAGACTCAAGTTCAAGCCGGAGAGAATTCTTGCCATCTTTGTTGCTGCTGTGCAGTACAGTATCATATCGTATCTTATTTACACAAGGTTGGAACGGTGCATATACAATTACTAACATTTTCCTTGTGTGTATATATATATATATATATATATATATATATTTATCCATGTTGCGTATCTGTTTAAAATGTTTTTGGAGGCCAGGGTGAGTTTCTGTGGTTGCTATTTTAGATGTTGCTCTCTGATACTCTCCCCTACCCATCCTTAGGTGGGACAGCACGTTTGCCTGATGGTGTATACAGCAGAATATAATAATTGCTGACAGCTAGTGCAATCATCAGGAAACTGAAGATTCCCCCCCCCCCCAAGGAATTCCTGTGTTGAGATTGGCCATGATACGGCCAGTGTTTTGATATAATCTATGAAATGGAAGCCAACCCACCTGCCAAAACCAACCGATTATTTACCAACTGTGATTTCCACAATTTCAAGGTATACTGTACAATGGAATGTATAATAGAAGAAACTCTTCAACAATGTGCACTACAACCATAGTGATACATCAACATCCTTACTCTGCAAATTCCTGACCCTCAAATCCACTGAACCAGGCATTTACATCGAGCCTAATTTTCATTTTTTTTTTTTTACTGTAATAAAACCATGCAGTGTAATACTGTGCCTCATAAGGAACTTGTTGCCTGGTTACTAATTACTGTATAGGACATTAGTTTTCTATAATCACAGTAATCACTCTATTATCCGGACGCCCAATATCCGAACATCCCCACTATCCGGACATAAGAATGTTTTATACTGTACTTTTTTCCATACTATACTTACCTCATTTCACTCTTTAATGTCCTTTATTGATGTGAATAGGGTGTTAGGAGCTATGCATGTGCAGTAGGAAGGTGTTTTTCTGAGTTAGGCTAGGTTAGGGTCCATAAGTACCAGTCCAGGAGCCAGTCACCAGAATGTTTATTATTGTATGAACCTACTTCTAAACCCTCATTTTATGTTTCTTTTGCATTTATTTCAGTCATTTATGTGCCATATTGGTGTGATTTGGGTCTTAAATAGGTGCTATGCATGTCCAGAGGGAGTTGTATAGGTGTTTCTCTGAGTTAGGGTCCATAAGTACAAGTCCATAAGTTGGGGCCCAATATCCGGACAGAACCAATATCCGGACCTACCTATGGCTCTATTATGTCGGATATTGGAGTGATTACTGTATAATAATAATTAGGGTACTTTTAATGACTCTGCACCAGCTGCAAAGATAAATTGCCTGTGGTATTGATAGCACAGTAGGAAATGGGAACAACCTCCAGTTTTGTACCAATAATGAAATGCAGGCTTTTCTTGTGACTTGGGTCTCTTATGAGGTCTAAGGGTCATATTGTAGTGGCATAAAAGGCTTCATTGTGTGTCTTCCTTACTGTTAAAGTCTGCACTTGATACATCAGCATCCTCTTGTACACTTTATAAATCAGTATTCTCTTTTATGTTACCGGTAATAATATAAACTGGACTGACATTACAACAATACAAATATCTTACAAGGGAATGCTATGGTGTGGGAAAAAAAAAAAAAAAAAAAAAAGGAAGAGTTGTTACAATAACAGCCAAGACCTTTTATACTGACCCTAAAGCATGAAGACACACTACTACTGTTACTTTGTCTGAATGGAACTAAGAAACCAACTGCATATACATAGATGCCATAATCCTGGAAGGGGCAGTCACAAATGTATCATCTCTATGTCATCAGGCTAAGAAACTGGTGCCAGTTAATTTAAAAGTTATCAATGGATTGACTGAATATCCTAGAGCCAGAAGACCATTTGGCAACAAGGTAGAGGAAAGAGAGAGCAACATCAAAGGGCAACTAAAACAACAGCAAATGAACAGACAGAGATGTACAAGTGATAAAGTGCTTACGAAAACCAAGCTGCTTTTTCACAGTTGCTTCCATGGGTTCTGCAGTGTATTCAGACAATTTATATGTGGTAGGTGGGAGCACTCACCATCCACTCACTCTATGTAGTGCTGCTCTCGGGTGTCTGCCCTTTCCTCTCCTCCATCTTTCTTTCCATCCATCCTCATCTGTCCTCCTTTCCTTCGTTCTTTCCTCATCCTTCTGCCTATGGGTGACTTTACACTCCCTCTTCTTTCTTTTCTCTTCCTGTTGCCTGTGGGTGACTAAACTGAGCGACCAGCCAAATGGGTTCCTGTGCACCAGGAAACCATTTACCATGCTGGGTAACCAGATAACTAAATTTTGGCGCTTGGTGGTTTAGTGGGTAATTATGGCGCTTCAATCAGATTGAACTGGTGAAAGTTTTTATTCAAGGAGTGGTTGGGGTTTCCTGCCCACATAATGCCACTCAGGGATGTGTGAGGCTGGTCACTGTCATCTTAAATGTCAGGACCAGCTTGCCTTTCCCCGGGCTCCTACCCTCCTCATGGGGCAACACAGGACTGGATGATGGATGGATGGATATTACTGTATGTATTTAATCCTCTTCTTGTCTGGACAACTCTAGTATTCTATTTTGCCCAACTCAAGATGATTTTATCCATCCATCATCCAATCCTACATTGCCCCATGAGGAGCGTAGAAACCCGGGGCTAGGCAGTTGGTCCCGACATTTAAGATGAGAGTGACCAACCTCACTCATCCCTGAGTGGTATTACATGAGCAATCAACCCCAACCATCCCTTGGATATAAACCTTCACTGGCGCAATCTGACTGGAGCGCAATAATTACCCACTAAACCACCAGCTGCCAAAATTTGGTTATATGGTTACCACCCAGCGTAGTAAATGGTTTCCTGGTGCATAGTAAACCATTTGGCTTGTCACTCAGTGTAGAGTCACCCACAGGCTGAAGGAAGTGGAAAGCATGAAGGAAAGAAAGACAGAAGAGGGAGTGTAAAGTCACTCATAGGCAGAAGGACATGGAAAGAATGAAGGAAAGAAAGACAGAAGAGAATGGAAGGAAAGAAGGATGGAGAGGAATGGGCAGACACCCGAGAGCAGCACTACTCAAATTCAATTGAGAATAGAGAGGGGGGTGTATGTTGGGGGGAGAGCAGTGAAATGGCAGGGGACACGGCAACATTGTGGCAATTTGTTTGTGGCCACCGCTTATGGGATTAAGGCATTTGGCTATAGACAGATAATATACATAATCAGTGACTCGGTAATCAGATTGCATATATTATCTACAAAAACTATATACTGTACAGGTGTATACATAACAGATAGGGAATTAAGCTGGTAAGTAGGAGGTGCTAGGGAGTCTCTTTAAATGACAAGAATATGAGCCGTGGAAGTTCAAACTGTGGTACAGTCATGGCCGCCACTCCAACTGTGACATTTAAAACACAAGGCCACTAAATGCAATATAATGTATAGTCATATTAAATGAAGTCATTCTTACTCTTGGGAAATCCACACAATGAGGTTGGCCATGGTATTGCTCATTTCTTTGATGGACTGGGGTAAGAGACTGAATAAGGAGGTTGCCTGAGGCTGAGCAGCATGGAGAGCTGCCATTAGATGACCAAGGCCAACACATACAAGCATGTTGGAGCCTTTATAAATGATACGAGCTGAACAAAATGCCAAACCAACTAATTACTTAATGCAGTTCTGGCAGAAACATCATGGCCCCAACAGTATTTTTACAAGCAAATCAGACATTTTCATTTCTGCCCCTTGGAGTACAAACAGTAATAATCGTGACGTGCAGGAGTGGTCTGATGCCTTTCGTAGTGTCATGCAGCCTCCATTATGATCTACAGCCAACATGCATGCTTCATCCATGCATCATATTACTGTACTTTGCACATAATCTGCATGGTATATATTTTTTACTGACTGTGTATACAATATGCTCAACATACAATGATTGTCTTGTTCCAGTGAAATGCCTTCAGTCAAAATGACATCTGGAGGCTGAACTATTAACACCTTCACTCATTTTTAAAGTTTAGTCTCGCTGTATCCAGGTGAAAATATATTCAGCTGAGGTTCGATCAACTAGAGGGGTTAATGAAGCCTATTTCTAACCCCTAGTCTAAACTTAATTTGATCATCTGGAGTCAGGCAAGAAAAATAATAATAAAAATTTAAAAAAAAAAAAAATAAAGTGCACCGTATACAGCCACACTGATACCGTATTCATACACAAATTCTAGCATACTCGACATAAATACTTCAGTTGTGATTAATACTGTTTCATGTTAAGTAAACCTAAAATCTGTTTGATATATAAAATGTCATCCAGAAATGTTTAGTATACTGTACAGAGTGGAATTAACATAAAGGACAAATGGGCTTAAATTATGACTTGCTGTATTAACTCTGTCTGTTCTTGTTATGAATACTGTTGTTATTTACCCACGGAGTCTGAGTGAAGGCCTTTATGGTCCATTTTTGTTGCTACCAGACAGTTTGATTAAAATTTGCAGTCCCTTCATATTACAGGGGTCCATTAAGGCCTAACTCTCCAGTTCACAAAGTCTACCCCGAGATGAATACAGCCCATGCACATTTTACAGTGAGGATACATGGGGGGGGGGGTTGCATACTGATCTATCGTAGGTCATCAGTTATAACGGGTTCAGTGGGGATATATTTTTTGGCCATGGGTCACCCACCCAACAGTCAAAAAACAAGTCTCTAACTCTCACCCAACAGTCAAAAAAACAAGTCTCTAACTCGCCTAAACTGGTAGTTATTTCACATCACTTGCTGTTTCAACTTCAGCACCACACTACTGTTCCATCACTGACACTAACACACCCAGCAGGGAATGAGTGCAAATGCCATCATGGAACAATCAAGTCACTACACTTGCATGAGGGTGATCGTATAAAAATAGCAATTGTAAGTCAAACTGCAAGGATCATAGTCATCATACTGTATAACTGATAATTTTGTCATGTCGGAAGAAACTATCCTTTTTTATTGTCATGAAGCGCTGTATCACAGACTGGTTCATCATTTAACGAAGGTCTACAATATAACTGTCAGATGCCAAGAATAAAATAAAAAAGGTATTTCTGGGCTCAGTGGGTTAAAATAATTCCAATATTAATATAATTTACATAAATAGCAACCAAACGGATATTCATCCATCCATCCATCATCCAATCCTATGTTGCCCTGTGAAGAGAGTATGAGCCTGGGGCTAGGCAAGTTGGTCCGGACATTTAAGATGAGAGTGACCAGCCTCACTCATCCCTGAGTGGCATTATGTGAGCAATAAACCCCAACCACCCCTTGGATATAAACCTACACAGGCTCAGTCTGATTGGAGCGCCTTAATTACCCACTAAACCACCTGGTGCCATAATATAGTTATATGGTTACCACTCAGTGTAGTACATGGTTTCCTGGTGTACAGGAAACCATTTGGCTAGCAACTCAGTGTAGAGTCACCCACAGGCAGAAGGAAGAGGAGAGAATGAAGGAAAGACAGACAGAAAAGGAAGGAAAGAAGAGAGGAAAGGGCTTAACCAATCATAAGCAGAAGTAAACTGTTAAGGAAGAGGTGGTACAATGCCTCCCAGAGTTGTATTCTTGGTGGCAGAGGGGGAGGCACCTCTTCCTTAGTTAATTTTGCATGTTACACCATATTCTTTTTGGCCATGTGGAGAGGATGGATGGAGAGTGAGAGGCTAACTAGGAGAGTGTAAGTGAGGTTGAGTTGGGGAGGGGGGAGAGAGTGGGAGGGGGAGACCAAGGATGAGATGGAAGGATGGAGTAGAGAGGTATATAAGAAAGGGGGTATGTAAGTTTCAAGGGAGGGCATCAAAATGGCAGGGGACAGGGTAATGTGAAGGCAGTTTGTTTGTGGCCACCCCTTACGGGATTATGGTGTCTGGTTATAGACAGATAGATATTCTTTTGACTGCTACTCATATTTTCTTCTCAACAAAGTTTACATCAGTAACATATAAGAGGATAAAAAGTAATATGCAATATAAACTCTTATATGCTATGGCATTTTTTATATAGTACAGGTAACCCCTGTGAATTGTGTCCCCGCAAATTCGCATGCTCGTACCTCATACCTTGTGAAAAAATTTTACTGATCAGAATCCACGGGGTAGCATCAGGGGCTGATTCGCGGCTCAAATGCGGTGTCAGTCTCTTCCTGCGCTTCCAGTTCATGGAAGACACCAACAACATAATATACCCTTATAACCATACCCATTAAAAACATTCCTTATTACAGATTTTTTATACTGTAGTTCATTATGTATCTGCAACATTTTATGCTGTTTTCAGGTTCCAGAAATGGTTTTTAAGGTCTTTGTGCACACTGCTGCAGGAGTCTGTGGTAATCATCAGCAACAAAATTGCTCTGAACTCATATAACTGTACTCATTAACAATTTCTTTATTATTAAAAATACTGTATACAGTAGAACAGTATGTCAGTGATGTTTTATGCTGGTTTCAGGTCACTAAAGTGGTTTTATGGTGCTTACAGGGGTAATCTAATACTGTATGGGCATTTTGGGGGGAGAGCGTCCAAAATCCGCAGATCCCCCCCCATTCTTAGGGGGTCTGTGTTCCCTAACCCCCACGAATATGGGGGGGGGGGGGAAGACCTGTATAGTTTTATTTCCAACATATTTGTATCAGTTACATGTGAGAGCATTTTTAGGAACTGTTGTTGTAACCTCAAGCTCATCTGGACGTGTGAAACCAGTGGACTGCAAGAAACCTGCGACTTCAACCTTGCTCCCAGAGGTGTGTTGAAGGATTGTCTGTGTTGTGCTAGTGTGGTGCATGCAGTAAGTGTGATGTGAATGGGGTAATATTACAGTGTGGGCATAGTGGATCATTTGTATGTTATATTTTGTGTTAGTTTTGTTGCAGGGAAGCGTGGTGGCCACAAGGGAGTCTGGCTAGGTGTACAGTCAAAGAAACAACTATCTTCCCAGTTCTGTCTGAAGAAAAGTTACAACTGGCAAAAAACTGTGAAAACTCTATCTCTATACCAGTGAGTATTTCAGATGGTTTGATTTTTGCGCTACATATTCATCAATCTTTGAGGAAATGCTTGCGTTTCTCTCTGTACCTGTGACTCTCTGGGTAGGGTAGTTACAGTGAGGAGTATGTTGAGTACAGGCTAATGAAGTGTGATGTGCAGAATATATCAGTAAGGAAGAAATTTTAATGTGGTAGGTGGGGGCACTCACCATCCACTCACTCGATGTAGTGCTACTTTGGGTGTCTGCCCTTTCCTCTCTTGCTTCCTTCCTCCTGTCATTCTTTTCTTCTTTCTTTCCTCTTCCTTCTGCCTATGGGTGACTCTATACTGAGCGACGAGCCAAATGGTTTCCTGTACACCAGGAAACCATTGACTACGCTGGGTGGTAATCATATAACCAAATTATGTCGCCTGGTGGTCTAGTGGGTAATTAAGGTGCTCCAATTGGACTGGGCCTGTGCAGGTTTACATCCAAGGGGTGGTTGGGATTTACTGATCAGGTAATGCCACTCAGGGATGAGTGAGGCTGGTCACTCATCTTAAATGTCAGGACCAACTTGCCTAGCCCTGGGCTCCTATGCTCCTCATGGGGCAACACAGGATTGGATGATGGATGGATGAAGAAGTTTTATAAAATCTCGTCACTCACCTCCTTAAATCTGGCTATAGTAGGACTCGTGTAAATTTGCGCCTGTGGTGTGGCCCGCACCTGTGTACAGTGTTGCCACGTTTTCTATACTGTTATCTCTCTCTCTCTCTCTCTCTCCTGGCGGGAGATGTGAGCCACCCTGAGTATTTTTGATTCTTTTATAAGTTATTTATAATTGTGCTTTCATTTGTTAATTTGGTTTTGTTATATTTAGTGATATTTATCATTTTTTGTATACGGCAACAGATGACCCATTATTGCAGTACCATGATTGATTTTCATTCATTCATTCTCTTTATCTGGGTGTGGAAATGTTGCCGCTCGCGAGTGAATAATGTTTTTTTTTTTTTTACTTCGGTATTGGCAAATGCCTACTATTTTGTCCTACATATTAGCTTATGATTATAAATGTGATTATTCCTCGCCCTTAAAATTACAATAAAAGCCAGTAAATGTGAGCATTTTTCCCTAGCAACACCTGTACAAGCTATGCTTGGGTCTATGGAGGTACGTACTTTACCTTAGGCCAGACTGGGTGTGTCAGTGTTGCCACTCACAAGAATTATATGAATTATTTCTTTTATTTTGGATATTGGCATATTTCTTCTTTTTTCAGGCTCATTATCTTATATCTATAACTGTGATATTATTACCCACCCTAAAACTACGCTAAAAACCATTAAAAGTGACTACAATTTCTTTTAGCAACACAGTACAATATGTATGCCATGTTTCTGTGCTACTGTATAAATATTTTATGCATAATAAGATTATTGTTGATTCATCCATCAAAATACACAAGTGTAAGTTTTCTTCATCTGAATTTATCGTATTTGTGATGCCTTGTACATAAATAGCTTCCGTTTCACATCGCAAGTTGGGGAAACGTGGCACCATTGTACACAGGTGCGGGCCACACCAAAGCCGCAAATTTACGCGAGTCCTACTATAATCCCCTTACTTTTTTCTTGCTGCTTTCAACTTCAAGAGACTATGAATTAAAAGAGTTAATTACACATATATCGTCATCTAAATCAATGTTGCCCGATGAGGAGCATAGAAGACCAGGACTAGGGATGTTGGTCCTGACATTTAAGATGATATTGACCAGCCTCACTCATCCCTGAGTGGCATTATGTGAGCAATAAACCCCAACCATCCCTTGGATATAAACCTGCACAGGCTCAATCCAGCTGGAGCACCTTAATTACCCACTAAACCACCATGTGCCATACTCTGGTTATATGGTTACCACCCAGCATAATAAAGGGTTTCCTGATGTACAGGAAACCGTTTAGCTTGTCACTCAGTGTAGACTCATCCACAGACAGAAGGATGAGAAAAGAATGAACGAAAGAAAAGCATAAATGGAAGGAAGGAAGAGAGGGAAGGAGAGTCGCCTGAGAGCATCACTACATCAAGTGAGGGAGTTAATTATAGCCTTTATTATTTCTGTTTGCTGATGATACAGTATTGTTGAGTGAAGATGAATGGGAGTTGCAAGGTTTGGTGAATGAATTTGGGACAGTGTGTAGGAGGAGGAAGCTGAAAGTTAATGTAAACAAAAGTAAAGTTATGGTGTTTGAGAGGAATGAAGTCACAGAGTGTGCAGTGAGGTTGGATGGTGAGGATATGGAGAATGTGAGTGCATTCAAGTACTTGGGTAGTGTGATGAGTAAGGATGGAACTTTGGGGGATGAAGTACGTGAAAGGGTACAGCAGGGAAGGAAGGTTGTTGGCACACTGAAAGCAGTGATGAGAAATAGGGAGGTGAGTATGGAAGTTAAGAAGTCACTGCATGATGGTATTGTGATCCCTACCCTGACGTATGGAAGCGAGGCGTGGACCTTGCAAGAGGGGAACAAGTCAAGAGTGAGAGCAGTGGAAATGAGTTACTTGAGAGGAGCATGTGGAGTGACATGGAGGGACAGGTTGACGAATGAAGAAGTGAAGGAACGTTGTGGGGCAGATGTGGATGTGGTTGAAAAGATTAGGTGAAATACACTGAGGTGCTTTGGACATGTGGAGAGGATGGAGAATGAAAGACTGACTAAGAGGGTGTATGTAGGTGAGGTGGAGGGAGGGAGAGGGAGGGGTAGACCGAGGATGAGGTGGAGGGATGGAGTTGAGAGGTATATGAGGGAGGGGGGGGTGAGTTGAGGTGAGGGGAGTCAAATGGTGGGTGACAGAGTGATTTGGAGGCGTTTTGTCTGCGGCCACCCTTTGCGGGATTAGGGCGTCGGGCTATAGATAGATAGATAGATAATTTCCATCAGTATTTGAGATTTGTCCAGAGTTAATAATGTCATCTGGAGGTAGCCTGAATAAAGCATAGCTATATAAAAGTAACCAGCTTAGAGGTCAAAGTAGAATTCCTAAGCCAGAGAGAACACAGCCCAGAGACAAGAGGTCATAATCTTTTGATGTTGGAAGCTTACGATAGGTAGCTTGTCTTCACCTGAAGGATCTGGGCTACTCTCAACAACCTGAATACCGAGTCATGCTTGCATGAATTTCATGTAAGCCTTATTTGATAAGGGTATGAATGAGTCTTCTTGGTTACTATTCAAATGTATCCTCCAATGTGACTGCACCTGGCCATCAGCTGAGCTGAAAAGGGGTTAGGAATCTCTTACGGTAAGGAAGAGGTGCCAGGAAGTCTCCATAATCAACAAGAATACAGGCATAAATAACATAGAAACACCTCAGCTTCAGCCTGGCAGTTTCCTCTTCCTAAATTACAGCATTTTGGGCACTTAAATTACAATTATTCACACAGCGGCACTTACCTACTGGTTCAGTGTCGGTACTGTACTATTATTTCCAGGTGTAGAGATTACTTCCTATATTCTTGTGTATTGGTTGCATTTTTGGCATTGATATATGTGATTGCTGTGTTTGGCTGTTTCCTGTTATTTTAACCTCTATGGGATGATTATCTCTCATCACTACTGGAATTACACTAGGCATTGGAGATGCTCTCGTTATCACAGGCACGACTGTCCCCAGAAGTTCCCCACTTCTCGTCCCCGTTGGGTGTGACTGTCTGTTCATTAGTGCATATCCACTGGTGCCAAGCGGCCATGCCGTTTGTTGCACCACTGTCTGTTTTACCGGTGGTTGTGTAGCCTCACACCTTACCACTGGCAATACCTGATGGTCCACTGCTGGTTGTGTTTTTCTCACAAACACCGGCATCGCTCTTTCTTCATTTACAAATGAACTGCAACGCAGAGGCTGTCTTTCTTTATTCACAGCTGACAGTGTTTGCGTCTGTAATGGCAGACTTGCCCTGTTTTCCGGTACGCACAAGCTATTATCCACTAACTGTAAATGTTTATTCTGTACCATGTGCACATTGCTACTCAGTGGCCAGGGAGTCTGCTGCTGTAATTTTGGTGGCTGAATGTCTCTCTTCTCTACTGTCTGTGCCTTAGCTGATGACTGTGTTAGTCTGTCTAACCCACAAGCTCCTCTATCCTCAGGTACCTGCACACTGCTGTCTACCACCTGCCCCATCACCACTGCCTCTGTGCCATTTGCCTGCGGCACCATCCACCTTTTCTCTGTCACCTGTTCCGTGCTTTTCACCTTTTTATGTTTCTTTGGCTTTCGTTTTGGTTCTTCCCTTACTGGTAAATAGATTTCTTCTACCGCATATGAATTACTGTCTAGTTGTCCTGCATTATTTATTACCATAGACTGTTCTTCCTCAATCAGTACCTCTTCCCTCAACTTACTATTCTTCTTGTTTACTGATAATCTCTCTGTACTGCCACTTCCTTTCACCATCAACTGTTCTGTATTTTTCAACCTTTTAAGTTTCTTTAGCTTTCGTTTTGGGTCTTCCTTCATTGGTAAATAGATTTCTTCTACTCCATATGAACTACTGTCTAGCTGTCCTGCACTATTTATTACCATGGACTGTTCTCCCTCAGTCAGTATCTCTTCCCTCAACTTAATCTTCTTCTTGTTTACTGATAATCTCTCTGTTTTTTCAGTTCCTTTGCCATTTTTCCTTTGCGACTGAATGGCTTCTTCTGGTTCTTCGTTTAGTGGACTAACCAATCTTTCAGCTAATTCTTTCAACTTGTCTGCATCTGGTCCTCTCGCTGACCTGCCCTTCATCCACTCCTCATATCCTGTTAACTCCCCAGCTTCATTCACAATTTCCACATCATCTGAAATAAAAACAGATGTTGTAATACAGGGAAACCATTTACTATGCTGGGTGGTAACCATATAACCAAATTTTGGCGCCTGGTGGTTTAGTGGGTAATTATTGCACTCCAATCGGATTGAGCCGGTGAAGGTTTATATCCAAGGGATGGTTGGGGTTGACTGCTCATGTAATACCACTCAGGGATGAGTGAGGCTGGTCACTCTCATCTTAAATGTCAGGACCAACTTGCCTAGCCCTGGGTTCCTACGCTCCTCTGTGGGGCGACATAGGATTGGATGATGATGATGATGATGTAATACATCTCCAAGATCCAAGGAGTGGTTGTGATAAACTGCTCACATAATGCCACCCAGGGGATACTGAAGCTGGTCACACTGACCTTTAATGTTGGGACTGGGGAGCCTAATCCCAAGCCCCTACTCCTGATACGGCAAAAAAAGATTGGATGATACAGTCACACACCTGAGACTGTGTTCACAATTATCAGATGCCTGTCATAACATCCATCCATCCATCATCCAGTCCTATGCTGCCCCATGAGAAGCATAGGAGCCCGGGGCTAGGCAAGTTGGTCCTGACGTTTAAGATGAGAGTGACCAGCCTCACTCATCCCTGAGTGGCATTATGTAAGCAATAAACCCCAACCATCCCTCAGATATAAACCTACACAGGCTTAATCTTACTGGAGAGCTTTAATTACCCACTAAACCACCAGGTGCCATAATTTGGTTATATGGCTTCCTGGTGTACAGGAAACCATTTGGCTTGTCACTCAATGTTGAGTCAACCATAGGCAGAAGGAAGAGGAAAGAATGAAGGAAAGAAAGACAGAAGAGGAAAGGGCAGACACTCAAAGCAGCACTACATTGAGTGAGTGGATGGTGATCGCCCCCACCTTCCACAAACTGTTCGAGAATCCCACCCCTGGGTTTGTATTTTAGTTACTAAGGCCTGTATTTCAAGTGACACAAAAGGTATATGAGATGGAGGGATACCAAGAATGAGATGGCATGGAGTGGAAAGATATGTGACTGTGGGAGATGTGAGTCATAGGAAGGGCAGCCTGATGGTGGAAAACAGGGTGGCATGGACACAACTTGTTTGTGGCCACTTCTTTCAGTTTTAGGGTGTCTGGCTTGAGACTGAAATGTAGAATGACTTACTGTACTAGATAAATACAATAAATAGACAGACAGTGAAATGTTCAGTAACTCACCAGCACCCATGTTGTTATGTATATCATCAAAAGAAGTGACCCAGTAGCCATCATTGTGCCACTCTCGGGGTTCCCGTGATGTGGCTGGGGTGGGCAGGGTGTTGTTGGCCCCCACCTTCCTCCTCAGGGGCATTCTTCGTGCAAACCCACTCCGTTTGGGGGGCTGATTGGTCGTTGGCGCTGTTGTTGTATGGTGAATCTGTGGGAGGTTAGGTCACTGTGAGCAGCTAGTGTTGTAGTTTATTCACCTTAAATTGGCTCAAATGTTCATCCTTTAGCAGCTGCACTGTACTATGGCTCTACATCCATTCCATAGTAGTTTTTTGTGACTAAGACTCATATTCTTATCAGTTAGGGAAGCTCCCTAATACCTTTTCCTTAGATATTTATTTTTGGGTACATCTGTTTAATATAATTTTTTTCACTCTTTTATGTAGAGTATTGTGATATTGGAAGGATTTATGTTACACAGTAGAGGACAGTAGGGTGAAATAACCAAAATACTCCGTAGAAAAAAGTCTTAGGAAGGTTCCTTAACTGATGAGAATACCAGGCTATGTGTTAACTTACAGTTACAACCCAGCATTCATGATGGGGTGATGGTGGGCCACTCCCACAATTTGAACAGTATGTAGTGGCTGTATAAGCCTTAGTTATGATGTAGGAATGTGTTTTCTTGCTTACTAGTCAAATCAACTCTCCAGCATTATATATCTGACCATCAACTGACCTGGCAAGGATATCTTATTAGAGGTAAATGTGCTATTGGTGTTACAGTATTAAACACTGGTACCAGATCAGTATGTAAAGAATCTGCTTCTATCAGTATGGGTGGGATGTGGTACATTTGGCTGAGATATCTTACATGGGATTGCAGGGTAAATACTAGCTGGTATAACAGAATTCACAGCACCCTTTCCTCAGCAATTTATTTGGCAGTATTACACCTTAATGTTGTTTTCTCTGTCATTTATATCTTTCTTAACTCTTAAAGTACTAACAGGATCAATCGATCCTTTTTCAGGATTACGCAAGATACCAAATGTGATAGATAGAGGAGCCTTTGGGAAAAACTGGGGACGCTAGGCTTCGGCCCCTTTTGTGACGTACGTATATCGATGAAAACCAATGAGAACTAAGTCCTGAGTTGGGAGGGGGGAGGATCTGGGCCACTACCCATGGTGGGGTAGGAGAGTGGTTCCCCCACCGCCCTCTACCCCAATACCTTTGTTCCCACTCCCCCTCCCTCGCCTCTGACAACCTCATGCTCCCTCCCTACCCCTCCCCCACCATCCTCCATCACACCACTGTGGTTCCCCCCCCTCTGTCTCCCTGGGGAGGGTTATATCCCCCCTACCCACCCTCCACACCCCTGTACTCCCTCTCTGCCTGTCCTCTCTGTCTTGTGGTGTCGTCTCCCACATCTATACCTCAGGCTTCTCCCCACACCACCCCCCACCCCCGCCTAGAGTATCATGCGTCATTGTTACTATGCATGTTGCGTGCTTTCATTCAATACAAGATTGTTGTTTGTGTAACTGTAAACACCGACACACGAAACAGAATATATGTTTTTTCATTTTTTTTATGAATCTCCGTATATATACTGTAATGTTTCTTGTAAATGTTAGTAATGTTTGTTTTTTATAATAATACATTGTGTACTTGTGTGTTTGTCTTACTCTTAAACCATTATTTTGCATGCTTTAGCATTCCCCCCCCCCCCTCCTTTGAAATTCTTACAGCTATTTTATTGACAGCTCTGAGGGGAGGGGAAGGGGTGAGGGGAGAGGGATGACGGAGAGTGGGTGCTGGAGTGTGTGAGTAACACCAAGAAAAAGATTTTGCATGCTTTTGCTCAATTTTTTTTTATTCTGACTACTATACAGTACAGCTATGAGGGAAGGGGACAGGGGGAGGGGAGAAGTGTTGGGGAAGAAGGGTGTTCTGAGTGGGTGAGGAACATCAACATAATTATTGTGCATGCTGTTGTTAAAAAAAAAAAAAAAAAAATCTGAAGGGGGGTAGGAGGGCAGAAGGAAGAGGGGGGGGTGATGGAAGTGGGTGAGGAAGATCATGGGAGGGGAGGAATGGGGTGGGAGCGCATAGAAAATTGGAGTTGCCATGCCTGGAAGGGTAACGTTTTTCAACTTTGATGGGCTATAGCTCATGAACCAGTTGGTCTAAAAAGCTCTGGTTTGTGGCATAAGGTGTGTAAATTCAAGCTCTAAACCTTGGGCATAAAACTTTTTGCTTCTGTAGGAGTAGAAAAATTGGCTCCACATACAGATTTTCACGCCGGTACGGTCAATCAAATTGCGTATCATAGGGGTTAATATCAATATGTTTTGCAGCCATAACATAGATGTGGATATCAAGGTGTAGTGTGTTGAATAAACTGCTAGAAAAGAAGTGTGAATGTCAGGGGTAGGGTTGCGAGAGATGGACTGAAAAAGACCTGGGATGAAGTCATAGAGTTACCTCATGGATAAGAGACTGAATTGGGAGATGCAAGAGATCAAGCAGTGTAGACAGCCACCATTAGGTGACCAAGGCTGATGCATGCAAGCATGTTGAAGCCTTTAAAAATAATACGATACAAAGTGTGAAGCATCTCTAGTCACCTGGGCTAGTCACATGAAGTACAACTTTTGGGGACAAAAAAAGGTTGGGATAATCATGACAGGCCAGCAAGGGCTGAGATGACTCTGCTGGGTATCTGAATGTATCAAACTTACGTGGATAAACAACAACAAAGGGTTACAATGCAACTTAGTAAATCAGCAGAATGTGGGTATCTGATGCACTGTACAAATACCTGTGTAAATATTCAACTGGTCTACACTAGCTGGCAAAACACAACAGCATATAACACTGGAATTTTTTTCTCCCATACTTACACGCCTTCAGAGACACATTTTCTTTATGGATGTTAAATTTTGGTATTGAATCAGTCATGTAAATTTTTTAAAGTCTGTGTTAATACTAAAGCTTCTAAAATTAATATAATACTACTACTACTTCACACAATGATGTTTTAAGTTCAACCAGTTTTCCTTATGTTCACCACTGATTTGTACAGCAACCCCTTCTGTAACGGAGTCCATTCATCCATAACTCACCTCATTACGTGGTTTTGAATGTCTGAAGAACTCATAGGGTTCCCCAAAGCCAAGCGTTTCATGCCAGAAGGTGAAGTTCTCCACCTGTACGTCCGGCCACAATTTTTTCATCTTCACTGCAAAAACGAATGTGACTATAAGTGACTATAAGTGGGGGTAGGGGGGTTTCAAGAATACTCCCCCAGTATCCCTGCTTGTCGTAAAAGGCGACTAAAAGGGTTGGCGGAGGGTTAGTGCCCCTCCCCGGAAAACAACTAACTAAAGAAACAAACAAGAAGCCTCGGACAAGGACTGACCAAACGTTGACGACCCAGGACCGGACAAAGGACTTGGTAATGTGTACATGGAATGTAAGAGGAGCGAATGATGAGGTGAAAGAGAGAGAGATTGTCCAGGTGCTTGAGGATGCGAAAGTGGATGTATGTGGAATAACTGAAACAAAATGGAGAGGAGAAAGTGTGAGAGAATGGGAGTATGGATGGGGTATATGTGCAGGAGTAGATGAGAATGAGAGGGCAAAGGAAGGAGTGTGTATAGTTGTGAGTAAAAGATGGAAGAAGAGCATAAGACAGTATGGATCAGTTGGGTCAAGGATTGTGTGGGTAAAGTTGAAAGTTGGAATACAAATGTGGGGGATTGTGTGTGTGTATGCGCCAACGCAAGATCGTGCTAGAAGAGTGAGAGAAGAGTTCTGGACAAATGTGGAAGTGTGCATGGAAAAGTTTGGAAGGAATGAGAGAGTGTTTTTGATTGGTGATATGAATGGTAAAGTTGGTAATGTGAAGGTGGATGGAATAGTTGGTGAGTGGGGTGTGCCTGCTGAGATAGATGAGAATGGGAGTGCGTTAGTGGACATTTGTGCTGGGAGGGGGTTGGTGATAGCCAATACCCTCTTCAGGCATAAAATGATCCACAGGTATACATGGCGAGTGATGAGAAGGGTGGGTGGTGAACTGAGTGAAAGGAAGGCAATGATTGATTATGTGTGTGTGGATGAAAGGATGCGAAGATGTGTAAAGGATGCAAGAGTGTATAGAGGTTGGGGAGTGGACTTTCTGACCACTACTTGGTGGTGGCCAGAATCAATGTCCAATTAGAATGGAGGAATAGAAGAAGGGAAAGACGAGAGGAAGGAGTAGTTGCAAGGAGAGTGGAAAGGTTACAAGAGGAAGAGAAAAAGGCAGAGTATAAGAGAGAAGTGGAGGAACGATTGGGCAAATATGAACTGGAGCAGATGGGAGACGTGGAAGGTGTGTGTAAGATATTTACAGAAGAAATATGTGCAGCATGTGATGTGGTGTGTGGAAGGAAGAGAAGACGGAGGGGGTGCAAGGAACAGCGTGGTGGACAGAAGAGGTGAAACAGGCTGTGGCACAAAAGAAGAAAGCATACAATGAATGGTTGAGAAATAGGGGCGTGGAAGAAGTTGAGAGGCGGAAGAGAGAGTTATATGTGGAAAGGAAGAGAGAGGTGAAGATATTAGTAAGAGAGAGTAAGAAGAGAGTGGATGAGGAATTTGGAAGGAATTTGAGTGTAAAGTGGAGGGACTGTAAGAAAATGTTCTGGAGAGAAGTGAAAAGAGTAAGACAGGGTGGAAATGAAGTTAGCAGGGGAGTGAAAGATAAAAATGGTAGATTACTAGTGGAGAAGGGAGAAAAAGTGAGCAGATGGAGAGAACACTTTAAGGAATTGTTGAACATAGAGGATGGAAGTAATGCGAGTATAAGTGGCTGGGGAATGGCTGGGAGAAGGAAGGAGGTGAGAAGACAGGAAGAAATTAGTAGGATAGAAGTTGTGGAAGCAATGAAGAAAGTTAAATCGGGGAAAGCCCCAGGAATTGATGGAGTGTGTGGTGAAATGCTGAAGCATGGGGGAGAGATAGTAGTAGAATGGATGTGGAAGATGTGCAGATTGGCCTGGGAGGAAGGTAGAGTCCCGGAGGATTGGAAGTCAGGTATAATTATTCCCTTGTACAAAGGAAAAGGGGAAAAAGAAGTGTGTGGTAACCATAGGGGCATTTGTCTTCTTAGTATAATAGGAAAAGTGTATGGTAGGATACTTATAGACAGAGTAAGAGAAAGAACAGAGAAATTAGTTGGAGAAGAACAGGGAGGCTTTAGGAAGGGAAGAGGTTGTGTAGATCAGATATTCATTCTTAGATCTTTAGTGGAAAAGTTTCTAGAGAAGGGAAAGAAGTTGTATGCGGCTTTCATGGATTTGGAGAAAGCATATGACAGGGTGGATAGACAAGGATTGTGGAAAGTGTTAAGAATATATGGAGTAGATGGGAAGTTGTTGAATGCTGTGAAGAGTATGTACGATGGTGCGAAGGCTGCAGTGCGTGTGGATGGTGAACTAAGTGAATTTTTCTCTTTGAAAGTTGGTTTGAAACAGGGATGTGTCATGTCTCCATGGTTGTTCAATCTGTACATGGATGGGGTAATAAAAGAGGTACAAGGTAGGGTAGTGGATGTTGGAGTGGCCCTGGTGAGAGAGGATAGTGTTTGGAAACTCCCTGTACTGTTGTTTGCAGATGATACTGTGTTGTTGAGTGAAGACGAAGGGGAGCTGCAAGGCTTGGTGGATGAGTTTGAGAGAGTGTGTAAGAAACGGAACCTAAAGGTGAATGTAGGGAAGAGTAAAGTGATGGTCTTTGAGAGAGGTGAAGTCAGTGAATGTACAGCGAGGTTGGATGGTGAGGAATTGGAAAATGTGAGTACGTTTAAGTATTTGGGTAGTGTGATGAGTAAGGATGGAGGTTTGGAGGGTGAAGTGCTTGAAAGGGTACAGCAGGGAAGAAAGGTTGCTGGTTCCTTGAAAGCAGTGATAGGAAACAGGGAAGTGAGCATGGAAGTAAAAAAGTTACTACATGACAGTATTGTGATACCAACTCTAACGTACGGAAGTGAAGCTTGGACATTGTTGGAAGGACACAAGTCAAGAGTGAGAGCAGTGGAAATGAGTTATTTAAGAGGAGCCTGTGGAGTCACGTGGAGAGACAGGCTGACGAATGAGGATATAAAGGAACGTTGTGGTGTGGATGTGGATGTGATAGGAAGCGTTGTGAGGAACACACTGAGGTGGTTTGGCCATGTGGAGAGGATGGAGGGTGAAAGACTGACAAAGAGAGTGTATGTGAGTGAGGTGGAGGGTGGAAGAGGGAGGGGGAGACCGAGGATGAGATGGAGGGATGGGGTGGAGAGGTATATGAGAGAGGGGGGTGTGAGTTGGGAGCAGGGCAGTGAAATGGCGGGGGACAGGGCGACTTGGAGGCGATTTGTTTGTGGCCACCCCAAACGGGATTGAGGCGTCAGGCAATAGATAGATAGACTTGGAGATTTCAAACTATCTTGTCCTATGTGATTTAGTCCCCATATTACATCCTAATATCTTCTTTTATGTTACTTATGCAAATTGTCAAAAATGACAGGGATAGCATACAAGTGCATACTATGGTCTGTTATGAAAAATCTATGGAAGACTGGGACTGGAATGTATTGGTGTTGTGATGAGAAGGGGTAAATTGAGATGGTCTGGGCATGTTCAGAGAATGGAGGATGACAATTGCATGAGGAAGGTGATAAGTGTAAACACTGGGAGTAAGGTTGCAAAAGGCACACCAAAAAAGACCTGAGACAAGGTCATAGAATGTGACCTCTGGGATAAGGGACTGAATAGGGAGGCTGCCAGCGATCATGCAGTATGGAGAGCTGACTGTAGGTGATCAAACCTGACGCATGCAAGCACACTGGAGCCTTTATAAACAATATGATACCATGGCTAAGGAAGAGGTGCTATGAAGTCTTAAATGTCACCTTGAATATAAGGTGCCGCCCAGAAGTTCCTGAAATTTGACTAAAGATGTAAAAACACTTACGCCATCCTAATCACCACCTTCCCCTTCAAAGTAGCTTCCTTGGGCATGCAGACATCGATCCCAGTGCTTCTCCCACGACCAGAAAGTGTCTTCAGCATCAGCTTGTTCAGGACCCTCTGTGATTCTTCCAGGATCTCCTCAATGGTGTCAAATCTTAGACCTTTCAACTAGATTTTCATTTTTGGAAAGATGAAAAAATCACAGAAGCCCAAATCTGGTGAGTAAGGGGGATGACGGAAACCTGGCACGTTTTATGCCAAAAGCTGCTGAACAACAAGGGCTGTGTGCACGGGTGCATTGGCATGGTGATGCACCTATGTCTTTGTGTGCCACTCGTCTGAACTTTTGCATGTCTTTGTGTGCCACTCGTCTGAACTTTATCACCTCACATCCTCCCACAGTCATCTCAAAACCTCACAGTAGAACTTTGCATTGATGGTCTGTTCTTTGGGAACAAATTCCCTATGAACCATATCCTCCATGTAGAAGAAAGTGATGTGCATTAATTTCACATTGCTCTTGACTTGGCATGCCTTCTTGGTTGAAGCAAAGCTGGGCTCTTCCACTGCAATTATTGTTGTTTGGTTTCCAGATCATACCCATAAACCCAGCTTTCTTCACTAGTAATGACACTTGAGAGGAAGTTAGGGTTATTTCTGGCCATTTCCTTGAACTCTGTGCAGACCTCCATGCGATGCTGCTTTTGCTCATCAGGACAAACTTGGTGGAGATTTCTCTCATGTCATGGTCGCCAGACAAAAAGCACTGACAAGTCATACAATAGGCTAACAATGTCACAAACATTGTGATCTTCAAGAATGGTTGCATGAACTATGGTCACACTGTCAAGAGCTGAACTGATTGAAGGGCGACCAGAACATGCATCATCAGCTGCTGATGTTTGTCCGTTTTTATAATGCTTCAACCAGTCGTGGGTTTGTGTAACCCCCAAAACACTGTCATCAAATGCTTGTTTTAACATTTCAAGAGCTTCTGCTGCATTCTTCCCGAGTCTCACACAAAACTTGATGCACACATGTTGCTCTCTCACATCCTCCATTTGCAAACAATCCCAAACATAATAAAAAAACACACACACACACGCATGCAGCAAATGCATCAACCCTGCACAACACCACTGGACACACTAACAAACAAAGGGTGTGTGCAATTACCACCTCGCATCCACACACCGTACGACAAGTGGTTTCTGTCCTGCTTTCAAATTTTTGGAACTTTTGGGTAGCACCTCGTACAGTATGCTTGTATGCTACACAATTTATGTGATCAGTGTCAGTATAAGTAGTATAGTCTCACCAATCTAAAACCAAGGTTTGGGTGGGGTCTGGCGCTGGGTGCACCCATGCCATACTTCCTAAACGAGCGATGAGTAGATTCTGTTATATATGTAATAGGCATCACAGATAGGTACACACATACTAATACAATATAAACGTAAGTATTCTAGCATATCAAAGGAAGGTAAACTTGTAATGCATACGGCTCTTGTACATCAATAAAGAAACGTGGCATACATATTTTACAGTGGTGCTGAAAAAAAATGTAGTTACTTTTACCGACTTTCACGGTAGTTCTAAGTTGGGTAAGTAATGTAACAATTACGTTTACAATATAATTTGAAGGAATCAGTAGAACATACGCTATTTTCTTAATAGAAATAAATAAGTTAAAACACTCACGAGCGGCAACATCCAGATCCATTGGAGGGAGATTTAAGCTTCTGTCACGTGCTTCCACTGTTCACTTTCCGTTATATATATAACTTAAATTATATTTATAACTTAAATTAGTTTGTCTTTACACACACACACATAAACACACACACACAGAAGTGGGTGAAGTCATGTCAGGCCAGGTGGCGAGGTGTGAGCGGAAGAACTCTAACGGTGTCAGGTCAGCCGCTAGCCAATCAGAGTATAGGAAACAAGACAACGCTGTACGCCGGGAAATCCCCGGCTGGACTCCACCCAAACCTTGGTTTTAGATTGGTGAGACTATAGTAGTAGTAGTCATAGCCCCAGGTTCGTCTGAATCTGAATCCAGTGGAACTGCATGACGAATCTGCCCTTCTGCAGCCCACCATCCTCATTTTGGGGGATAGGGAGTTGAGGGGTTTCTTTATGACCAGGCGGCTCCACTGTCTAGTTATATCGGTGCCTCCACAAGAAGGCATTCCTCTCCAGCACACGAAGAGAAAGAAATATAACAAACTTGTGAATGATGAGATGTAACATACATAACAAATAATTAGGGAAGAGATAGTAGGAAACATGCTATTTGATGAGGGTATGGGTTTGTAAGACTCACAGTGATTTTCCACTTCCACCGTTGATCGCAGCTTCTTGCCATCTGGGGAGTGGTAGTAGATGTCACACCTCATTTCCGACGACACTGTCCGCTGCACAACCTCACGACGCCAACCTGCACCCACACAACAGTAGGTAATGTTACAGTCAGTTGTTTTTTTCTGATGGATCTGGGGCTGTCCCTCAACTTGAATACAAAGTAGTGGTTGCATGAAATTACCAGTATGTGAGCTGTAACTGTGAGGTAAGAATGAGTGTTTGTTTACTGGTACTAGTCACATCCACCCTGCAATCACAGTACAACAGACCCTTGCTTTTACAATCATTATGGTTCCATACAATGCTTAAGAAGCCTCACTGGTCAATATATGATTGCTGTTTTTGCTTATACAGTAATAACTCAATTATCCAGACGCTCCATATCCGGACATACTCCATATCCAGATGTTAGGCCTTGGCTCTATTATTTCTGTATCCAGATTTCTTTGTTGGTACCCAGACGTAAAAATTTCTGACATGGCCGGCTGGGTGGCCTACAAATTTTAAAAATTGGTTGGGTGGCCTGCTGGACTCTCTGGGTGCACATTGGCAAGAGACCCTACCCCACCAGCTGTGCAAAAATGGCTGCTGCCTCCTCATAGAACAGTCGAAGTCCCCTGGCCACTTGGATTACTTGGACACTCTAGGCAATGTGCAAGTATTGTACAGTACTGTAATGCAGACCCTAACCCACAAGCTGATAGAAAATGGCTGTCTGCCTCCTCTCTGAATGGTCAAAGTCACCCACCTGCCTGGATCACTTGGACGCTCTGGGCAGTGCACATGTAATACAGACTCTAACCCACCAGCTGAACAAAAATGGCTCTCTGCCTCCCCACCAAATGATCAAAGTCGCCTGGCTGGCATCTTGAGCTGAACTGCGCACTGCTAAAAGAACCTAACCCACTAGCTAAGCAAAAATGGCTGTCTGCCTTTCCTACCAAATGGTCTGAGTCACCTGGCCGGCCAATAAAGACATGGCAACGCTGTGTTCAGTGGCAGGTACCACATGTCCTCACTCACTGTCCAGCTTCGACTGTAGGAGGAGTTTTCTAACGTTTATTAAGTGATTACTAGTGATGGGGAATACTAGTGATTAAATTTAGATACAATACCGATTACTGTGTTGGCCAGTATCAGCGGTATTGATTACCAATACCAGTAGCCAGGTAGTTTTGTAATTAATACCTTTTCAGTCTGATGAACTACCTAAATATTTAATAAAATTACTCACAACGGGCTCAGTCCACTACCACTACCACCACCGCTATTACTGCCACCAAATTATGTGGCCACTATTTTAATGGAATGTGAGCACCATGCCTGCCATTCAGTGTGCTAAAAAATCTTAAAATCATCACTGCCCAATTGAAATAGTATTTTTGAAAATACATTTACAGTACATTACCCTAACTGAAAAGTCTGTTCCAGTACTCACGGTAATCGATACCTAGCCGTCAATATCAATACAGTAATACTGTACCTCGGTAAGTCAACCCTGCAGAAGGTGGATTTTCCAGTAAGTCGAACTCCAACCAAGGTATGACTTAGTGTTTATTCAAAGGGTTACATTTCAGTTTCTTATATTCCAAGTGCTACAAATTAGTTTATTATATTCAAAGTGTTACATTTAGTTTAACTGACTGTAAAATGAAGTAAATATGTGCAGAACTTTCTGTAATTGTGACTGTTGCACCCCTCCACCAATGCAGCCTCCAACCCTAGCCTAGCCCACGACATGCACTGAAATGCTTTTATTGTTTCTTTTTATTGCTTTATAAATGTTTCTTTTTACTGCTTTATAAATGCTTCTTTAGTTTTGTTAATAAACAGGTAATCACATAATCTGCAACTGTTGGGGGGGTATTATATATATATAATTATTATTTCCGGTTGGTCAGAACATTCATTAAATCGAAGTACCCTAGAACCCCATATAGTTCGACTTATGAAGGGTTTACTGTACTTGCAGATCAACAGTTAGTACTGGATGTACTGATATTTTGTTATCAATACGGCCAACCTAGTGATCAGGTTAGCCCCTAGACCACATAGGATTACTGTACATCTGCTGGAGGCTAGTGGGTTACGATGCCTGTCCACCGTTCACTGAGTGGTAAGTACTGTACATTTATTTATCTGTGGGTTTTTGTTGTTTATGCATTGCTTTCATAGTGTCCAGCATTGTACTGGATATTCCCATGTGAGTTTCGATGTCTAAATAACCGAAAGACCAAAGAACCAAAATTAGGAGGGGTACTGTACATGGTAGGGAATAGGTAGGTAGAGTATTGCTCCGTATCCAGATTTCATCTGTATGTGGACATACCAAGGGCTCTTTGTCGGATAATCAAGTGATTACAGTTCAGTTACCACCAAGCAAGCTTAGTCATTTGTTTGTTCCAAGATGACTTCTGAACTCAGCCACCATCAAGTATCGTATGTTAGTGTTGAACAGTACAGTGCAACCTCTAAAATTAGAACTGCTTGTGTCCACAAACTGTTTGAGATTTTGAAAAAATTTGAACATCAGACTTTGGTGCCTGATGGTTTAATGGGTAATTACGGCGCTTCAGTCAGACTGAGCCGGTGAAGGTTTATATCCAAGAGATGGTTGGGGTTTATTGCTCACATAACCACTCGGGGGATGAGTGAGGCTTGTCACTCCCATCTACCTCTCCTCATCTAAACACCAATACACTCCACTCCCATCCTGCCTCTCAACTCTTCCACTGTAAACCCAGCCCACCACCCCCCTCCAAGCCTTGCACGCAGGGATGCACTGCACATCCACCTAATCATTGTCATTTCTATATGTTTGAGCCTGCGAACTGTTACTGCCCAGCTCTCACTACCAGTTCCAGAGATGCAGTTTGAGGAATTAAAGAATTCTGATAGGTAGAACTTCTGCAGTATGGCAGTGTGACATTCCAGTCATGAGCACTACCAGATTAAATGATGTTAGGTTAGGTTGTTCGATTAAATTACATTAGGCTAGGTTGTCAGATTAGATTAAATTAGGTTAGGTTAGGTTTGGCTGTCAGATTAAATTAGGTCAGATTAGGTTGTTACATTAAATTAGTTAAAGTTAGGTTGTTTACATTAGTTATGGTTAGGGTGTTTCATTAAATTTGATTAAGTTAGATGCAATGAAATACAGACAGGAGCTGAAGACTCCTCCCCCATCTCCTTTTTTATGTACGGAACCAAAAAAAGCATTTGTGACCAAAGTGTGTATAGGAAAAAATGCTTAGAAATGTTAATATTCAGCAATGAGTATATTAATTTCAGTGTCCGTTAGTTGGACGTATAACTGAAACTTTACCATAAATTTACCCAGTTGGCCAAAGATCCGAAGATCTAATAAAAAAAAAAAAAAAAAAAAAAAAAAAGTAATACTCTCATACATAATGTCTCCATATCACAAATGCTACTAAGTGTTGCGTTAAATTTTTCGTACCATTCTGTACAATTAGGTTCACTAAGAAAATTCAGTGATGGTAGAACATAGCTATAGTACACACACACAAAGTGACAAGTATCCAAGATATTACACATGCACCATCTTTGAAATCCTCTCCATTTAATAAGTCCCTTACTCTGAAAAAGAAAAAGAAAAAAAAAAGGGTGGAATACAATATATAATTGGAATAGTATGATTGGCACTTCCTTACATCCCTTTCCTGGCTTCCTCAGCATCATACCTAGACAGCTCGATTGTTCATTATCTACGGGAACAGCTGAGGCTTTGAAATATACTAAGTACTTACCCATGGTTAGAGGTAATTTATATTTAGCCAAAACGACAGGATCCTTGTAATCGATGTTCCGATCCTTACGCATTTTCTTGTTCTGCATCCTCTCGTGTTGTGGCCGTAGCTGCTCCTCCCCAATCCTTCACAACCACAAACAAAATCAAGTCAGAGTCACCCAGAAAATCATTAAACAGTCACAAAGAAGTAAGAACAAAGGGAAACTAGATAGCAGCATGCCCTCTTAAGTGGCGAGTTACGTACGGTACAGCCGAGAAAACACTGAACTATCTTGTTTCGACCTATAATTTTCTTCCAAAGGCCCCTTCGTTTATATTGATGGATTCTAGAACACTATCTCTGTAATTCAAACATTTTTTCCACATCACACTTCCGCATAATTTCAATAATAACCGAGATACAGCCAAATAATGGTCTGAATCTACAAAATAATGTCCACAACAAGAACGTCCCCGCTAGTCAAGTAAACAGGTTGCGTCATAAATATAGGTTCTGTTCCGGATCTGGGCAGTTTTCTCATCTTTGAGCTCCAGAACTGTACAAGGAGAAATTTTTTGAGACAACAGTGAGTAAACAATGGGATTAGATGCCATCTTTCAAAGTTACGTCAACTAAATGATCTGTTCAAACGTTAATATACAGGTTAAAAAATATGTGTTCCTGCTTGATCACCTATTTTTCGAACAGGTCGGCCAGCTTTTTTCTTCATTTTTTGTTGAAATCGTGAAAAGTACCGATTCGAAGAACTGTCTTGGGCAGCCACGCAATAACAGTGTTGTCAATTCTCACAGACAAGGACACTCGCCCACTGTTGCCAACACTCACTTCACTACCTAGCGCCATATCTACAATGAAACATTGGCGCTTTTAAGAAAATTCAGAAAATATCGGTGGACTAATTTAGATTGCCCAATAAGAGTTTATGGTTTAAACATGAAAGGGTTATGTTATGCTTTTATATGTTTTTCGTTACCCCATAAACATGTCTGATAGTAATAAAGAACACCCACAAATGAAAAACAATTTAGGTAATGTAAATATTTTTTGATACATAACACAAAAGGTGCACTCTACTAGTCACAGTAAATTTTTATTTTCAGCTCCTCTCCCCTCCTATTTAACTGATTCATGCAATTTTGACCATTAACCAGTTATCTTGGGGGGGCCCTAATGGGGTTCCTTCCCCCAGACAAACCCAGACAGTTATAACTGACCTCACACCTTGTGTACAAAAGCTACTGCAAACCAACCTTAATTATAGTAGACCCTTGCTTAATCGTACCCTGTTAGACCGGATATCGGTGTTAACGTACACTTTCAGGGCCCTGGGGAAACCATCGTACATAATGGGTATCATCTGGTATGTGGAAAAAATCACATGGACGTACTGGACGACTTTGGGTTCATCAGACACTTTTTTTGCATTCAACGTATGTCACATGGAGTGTATGATGTAGGCCAATTGGACTGTGTCTTGTGCATGGCATGACTCGGAATGCTGTTACTAACACTGGCAGTGTTTTTTCCCCACCTATCTGGGGTACGCTGGGAAGGAGTGGGTGGGAAGTGGTGGCACGTCAGGCTATTTCTGGGCTATTTCCAGTAGGCCTGGACAAGACAGAGGCTATGGACACACTGTAATGCACATGGTCGGCATCAATCTTGCTGTGTATTTCACTATGTTAACATCTCCTCTGCATCACGCATCTCTTGCGTGTGAAAAGCGTTTCCTCTTAGTGACTGTGAAAAATGGCTTCTCATAAAGAATCACCTTTCCTCTCCTCACTGAGAAAGCAAAGAGGAAGATTTTAAGCCTTGTGGAGAAGATGGAAGTGATATAGGTGCACAAGAAAAGCATGAGCCGGGATGACCTCAGCTGAAAGTTTGGGATTAAGAGGTTAACCCTGCATGACATCATGAGGGCCAAGGACAAAACAAAGGAGGTTCTGAAAAAAGAGGAAGGTGTAAGGTAGGCTAAGGATGTTTTCAGGAGCAGAAAGCCACCCAATGAGAAACTAGACAAAGTGGTGTATAAGTGGTACACGCAGGAGCAAGCTGAAGATGTTCCTGTACATGGCCTATATATCCAGCACACAGCACAGTGGCTTGCTACTCACCTTGGAGTTGAAAATCTCAAGTGTAGAGATGGCTGGCTGTGGAGGTTTAGGAGACACCCATGGCATTGTTAACAAGGCTGATGTTGATGGTGTGGAGCCGTTCCTCCAGCATCTTCAGAAGCTGATGGAGGACGAGGGCCTGCATGAGTTTCAAATCTACAATGCAGATGAGACTAGGCTCTTCTGGCATGCTTTTCCTCAAAATACCAAAGCTCTGAAAGATATAGGCAGCACTCCAGGGCATAAAACAGTGAAGGTGCATCCCTCTATTCAGCTCTGAGCCAATGCTGGAGGCTCTCATTGCCTACAGCCAGTCATAGTAGGTAAGAGCAAGTGACCTAGGTCACCCAAAGACATCATGGCCAAGCTTCCTGTGAAATACAGTCTTTCTGGTTTACCAAGGATATTGTTCGTGACTGGTTCCACCACAGCGTTGACACTTTCATGAGACAGCACCAAAAAAGGTATGGTACCTGATGACATGAAGGCAATGCTGCTGTCGGACCATGCACCAGCCCATCCTTCCTCCACCAAACTCTGCAGCAAGGATGGATGAATTAGGACTTTGTTCTTGCCAGCCAACATCACTACCCTTATCCAGGGAGTTAAAGAGAGTGCAAAGGGGCACAATAGGAACTTCTACCTGCATGAGTGCCTTGTGACTGAGGATGGGATGAACTGGGAAGGCTATGAAGGCACCAGGGGCAAGACCCTGCAAAATTTTAAAAATTACACAGTCAAGGATGCCATTTTCAACTTGGCAGAAGCATGGAAGAAAGTGTTTCTTGCCACACTGAAGACAGGGTGGTGCAAACTCTCAGAACCCCCAAGACTCCGCTGAATGATTTTTGAGGGATTTGAACCACCATGGATGGCACAAATGCTGGCAGCTACATGGCAGGGGAACCTTGCTGAGGAGGAGATGCAAGAGTGGCTTGATTAGGCTGCTGGTATGCCTGGTTACCATCACCAGACAAGAGGAAATTGCTGCTGAACTGGAACAAGACAAGTCACTGGCCAAGGAAAATGAAGAGGTGGTGTAATGGGGTGCATAAAAGCCTGCGTTGTTTAGAGGCAAAGCGGGGATCCTCTCTTTGGCTCAGTGGTAACGTGCACACCTATGAAGCGCGAGGGCCCAGGATCGAATCTCAGCCAGACCGGTGATTACTTTGTTAAGTTTCAGTCTGATTATTACTTTGGTTGGTAGCGGTGTGGGATGTGAGGCGAGGCTTAGAGGGCAATGATGTTGTTGCTGACAGAGTCTTAGGCCTAGCATCCTGGGGGTGAGATGTCCGGTGTGGTCTGCGCACCCCCAATGGTGGCCTCCAGTGCTACGTTGTGTGTGTTCGAAACTGACCAAATTAATCACTAGGGGGAGAAAAGAGTGATGCAATGGGGTATATAAAGCCCACATTGCTTAGAGGCAAAGTGGGGATCCTCTCCTTGGCTCAGTGGTAACGTGCGCGCCTATGAAGCACGAGGGCCCAGGATTGAATCTCGGCCAGACCGGTGATTAATTTGTTAAGTTTCAGTCCGGTTATTACAGTGGAGGAGCCTGGCCCATCTCTGGCTGCAGGCACTGATGCTGCAGACACAATTCTCACCATCATAGGCAGAGTTGTCAGGCCTATTGCCCAGCACCATGAGGTCAAGTGACTCATCAGGCTGGTGTTAATGCAGCTGCAGCAGCCAAGGCAGATCCAGGCTAAGATCTCATGGTTTTTCAAGCCTGTTCCCTCTCTTGCTGCCAAGATCTGCACAGAGTCAAAAGACCTCCAATGTGTGTAGCATCAACATCCTTAGCCAACTTCTGCATAACCTCAGGATCCAGCAGTACAGCCTCCAGGACCCCAACCCCCAGCACTTCAGGACTCTCTTTACCACGGGTGACGCCAGAGCTGCCAGAAACCATCTTTGCCGACAGTGATGATAAATGACTTAACTCGGTCTACGATATATGAGGAGAGTGGGAGTTGGAGCAGTCTACAACCACCTATACAGGCACAATGTACAAAACATGAGTTTCCAACCCATTTTACTCCTATCTGGCCCTCTCCCCTTTATGACTGTTGAGTTGTTTTACAAGGCTATACTAAGACTGTGCCAGTTATGAAGAAGTGTTACGACAAGGGTGTGAAGTTAGGTCTGAGTTAGTGTAAAGTGGGTATAGGTTTCATTTGTAGTAACAGAATATGCTACATTCCTCATTTACAGTAAACCCTCTCTAATTCGAACCCGAATAATTCGGAAATCGGTTAGTTCGGCCCTTTTGTGACCGCCAGACAAATAATTTTAATTCGGATAGAAATTCAAATTAACCCCTAGGCACCGGGCATGGGTAGACCTATCCACATCCCAGAATCGGGTTATTTTTAGGAAAATCGATTTTCCCTAAAATGTATTATTTTTCATTACAAATCAATCACAAATAACAAAAAACACATAAAAAGCGCATTCTTACTCTCTGTTGGTGATTTGGAGGTGGTGGTGTGGTGTGAGGGAGCAGGTGCGTGACAGCTGGGCTAAGCGTGTTCAAGGTTGAGGGGGGGGTTGGCGGTGGTGGCGAAGATAGGAGGGATGATATCTCGCGCCAAAATAAGTGTTGAGTGTGTCTTTGTTTCTCTCCCTAATTCACAATGCTGCGTGAACACAATATTAAAATGTCATATGATGTGGACCGTAGGCCTCTATCAACACGTCATATGCCGTGGACCGGATCTTAGGGATTAAGCGGGACAAATCTGAGCACTTGTTTGGCGGGGTATTCCCGCCAAACAATCACCTCGCTGCTCAGTTCAGCACGAGTCTCACCCCGTAACAGAATTCCTCTGAGTGGTCTCCATCCTTCAATTATCACTCTATTCGTGAACTTTATTGCCCCTCAGCCTTGCTTTATAACATCATAATGGCTTCCAAGGATACAAGTGTGCCTTCTACTTCCTCTGGTAAGGGGAAATATAAGAGCCTGAGTCTGGCTGAGAAATTAGCTGTGATCGGTATAGTTAAGTGTACTGTACTCTACTACTGTGTTGCAAGACTTCATTATCTTGCACTTGACTGGGCAGTGGCTTAAGTATGGCGGTGCACGTGCCAGTGTAATTTTGTGATGCCTGCTTGGGTGACTGCTCAAGTATGACCGTGCAGGTGCCAGACCTCGACTGTGTTACTGTTGGAGTGTAGCCATGTAGGGGCCAGCATCATTTATGGATTCTTGTCTTGTCGCTACAACTTGTATTTACCTAACTGTATTTACCTAATTGTGATATACAGGAAAAGAGCTATGCTCATGGGGTCCCGCCTCTGTTTCTCAGTTAGTCAAATTTTGCTTTAAACTCGTTTAAGTTTTTGGACTGGACGATCTCTTTGTCCAGGATATTCCACATCTGTGCATCTGTAAGGAAAACTAAATTTCTTGATATCCTTCAGGCGGCTTGGCTTCTTCAGTTTCATTCCGTGTCCTCTTGTTACTCTCTTGTCCCATACAAACAGATCTCTGTCAATTGTATCTACTCCCATTGTGGTCCCGAACAAGACCTCTTGTAATAATTTTTAACTCACTGGGCCTGGGGATGTCTTTTCACTTTTATTCTTGTCATCTAAGCACTTTATTTAGTTTAGGATAGACTTTTGAAAACTGATGGGTCAAATGTAACCCTAATACACTCTTACACAAGAGACCTTTCCTAAACTGAATAAAACTGTCAGGTAACAGCAGGTGTAAACTATAAAAGATATGAGCCAGACTGAATATGTTAATGCCTGAGTGGTGTGGAAAGTGGCATGGTCCCTCATCCTGAATACTACATACAAACAAGCAAGCATAGAGTGAATGAAAAATCATATATAAAAGTTGTAAGCCAAATCATATGATGAAACCTATTCAGGAGTCAGATATGACAATATTCACGGCAAAAAATATACCTTCTGCTGATACATATCAAAGATATAGAAGTTCTTAACTGCATCAGTATCATACTAGTTGTTTTATAATTTTTTCTTGCAACTGACAGATTAATATTACAGTGTTCACTTTAGGGGAAAACCTTTGATAGAGAAGGGGTTATAAATAATACCACTGAGCCTTTCAGCATCATGGAATTGTTTTTCCTTTGTTCTTGGTAGTGCAAAATGAATTTACTCACCATAGTGAAGACCCTCTTCTGAAATCAAAATCAGATCAAATTAGAAACAAATGATGCCATGCTCTCTTTTCAGGCACTGCCATCCCAAGGTTGTACAGTGCAACTAATTTTTTCCATGTACTGGAAACTCCACCAAGTGTCAGAACCAGCTAATTACTTCCCAACAGTTGCTGAAAACTGGTGGGTGCAAAAGAAATGGCACATGTACAATTAAGATTTGTAATAATGTGAGAAAATGGCATATCTCAGAGAAGGATGCACAGTTACATGGAGAGACAGAGGAAACATTGTGATGTTGATATGGTTGTGTTGGGAAGTGTTTGAAAAAGTGCCATGAGTTGGTATGGCTATGTGGAGTGAATGGGGAACAAGAGATTTACTACAGGAGTGTATGTATGTGAGATGGAGGAGAAGGGGGAGGCCAAGATTGAGGTGGTGGGGGATGGGGTGGAGAGGTACTAGTATATGAATGAGAGGTGTGAGCCGGAGGGAGGGCACCCTGATGGTGAAGAACAGGGTGAAACAGAGGTGTTTTGTTTGTGGTCAACCATTTCCTTCCAGGATTACGGTATTAGGCCATAGACAGATAGACAAAACAATGTGTGATTCTCAACTTGGATTTTGACACTGTTTACTTATGGCAGAGTTTCCTGCCTTAGAGTGATTATTATATGGCTAGTTGCCAAGTTTTAGCCACATTTTACTCATGGTACCACCTGCCAGGGCTAATGGTGGCCAGCTATCTACAGCCTAACTGCATTACTTAATACATTATTCTGAAAGGGCCAGTAGCTTCAGCATGGTATATAAAATTCAGGGTTCATAGAAAGTATATACATCACATCACAGCCAGTTCTGTTTCACCATCTTGAGGTATAGGGACCAAAGGCTTGGCTACAGCAATCCAGTGCATTAAAGGGTACATGACCAGCCTACATCCCTTGATGGTATTACTTGACCGAAATGCCTCCAATCACCGTTTGGAGATCTAACCAATGCAAACCTGTCACTCCAACTGAGGCATTCTAACCACTAGACCATCAGGTGCCACAAACACTTACCAGAGTTTTTTAGGATCAGGGTTGACATCAGCGTCATCAAAGCAGCATGGCAGCCGACACACTGAGTAGGTACTCCTCCGGGGCAGCTTCGAATATTTTGTCCTCTGAGAGTAACTGTCCTCACTCTCTGGCAATTTTGAGGAGTAACTGTGCTCATTTGTATCAGGCTTGGACGTTGTTTGGCTCTTGTGCTCACATATATCTAAACTGGATGATGATCTGCTCCCATGCTTGTTTGTATCCACCTTCGATGCTGTTGTGCTGCTATGAAAGTAACTATGCTCACTTAAGACACCCTTTTTGGCCTCGTCCCACAAGCTACTAATGTCCAAACATGATATCTGGGGTTTGGTGTCTCGACTGTGTTCACTTAAGACACATCGTTCTGCTTCAGCCTGTGGGCCAGTGGTGTATGAGGGTGGCAGCTGGGGTTTGTCATCTAAAGGGAGGTGCACATTGCCATAACTCTGTGAAAATGGTTCACTACACTTAATCACTGAATCACTAGATGGGTCCAGGGTTTCAGTGCTCTGGTTGCTATTGTTGCAGCAAGTATTTGTAGTATCACAAGTGTTTGCATCACTCTTGCCATCACTCTTATTGGTAATATTAGAGGTTTTAGCATCACTCTTGCCATCACCCATATTAGTAATATCAGAAGTGTTTGGATCACTCTTTCCATCACCCATGTCAGTAATATTAAAAGTTTTAGCATCACTCTTGCCGTCACCTTTATCAGTAGCAACAGAAGTTTCAGCATTACTCATACCATCATCCTTACTGGTAATATTAGACATTTTAGCATCACTCTTGCCATCACCCTTATCAGTAGAATCAAAAGTTTTAGGATTACTCTTGCAATCACCTTGGTTACAGCTATTATCAGTAATATTAAAAGTGCTAGCATTACTCTTGCCACTACCCTGGGAGTCACAAGAACTATTACTGTTCCCATTTTTGTCATCTTCATAACTACCATCGCACCTGTCATCAAAATCACTAGCAGTGTCAGTTTCGCTGTCAGAGGCACCATTAGGGCTCCAGTCTTTGTCACTTTCACCATCATAAGCACTGTGATCTATCCTACCCAGGTCACTTTCACTACTGTCATAATCACTGTAAAATTTCCCGTACCTGTCACTTTCAAATCTATCATCATATTTCTCACTCCTCTTTTTATTATATGGGTGAGCTCTGATTTCTGGAGCTGTTTCCTTGCTGTCTTTGTCACTTTCACTCTCATCATTGTATTCCTCATTAACATTCGTGTCATAATGCCCAGCACTATTTTCCTTGGTTGCTTCCTTCTCATTACTACTTGTTTCCTGAGCTGCTTCCTTCACAGACATGTTTAGTACTGCCTCTCCACTGATCTCTGGTGAATAAGGCTTGGGTGAATTGTCAGAGAGTCTCATTGTTTCCATGCAGGAGATTTTGCTCTGGTTGTTGGTGGACCCTGAATATTTTAATCCATTTTCACCCAAAGAAATCAGATGTGCTGTTGCTCTTTCCTCTATAACCTCTTTTGAATATTCACTTCCATCCCTCTTCTCGGCATCTTTTGAACATTCACTTCTGCTTCTTTTCTCAACATTGTCTTCTGAACATTCACATCCTTTTCTTTTCTCAATATTGTCATTTGAAGATTCACTTCTTTCTCTTTTCTCAACATCATCCTTTGAACATACCTTTTCCTCATTGCCTGCTTTATTTCCAGCTTTACATTCTTGGATGCTACTTGAGTTCTGTTGTTTTCTCTGCCACATCTTTTCAGAAATCCCACATAGGCCATCATCTCCACTCTTACATTCTCGGACACCATCTTCAGTGGTCACCTTTCTTAGTTTTACTTTAGAACTCCCCCAATAATAATCTTCTGGCCACTTTCTTCCTCGTTTCCGTTGCCCTTCTGGCATGGGTGCTGCTCTCAGATTATCGGTCTGTCTTGAAGCATGTTTAGGTTGTAACAGATGTCTCAGGAAACAAGTTGCTCCTGAAATATGTTTCGGTTGAGCTGGATCCAACTCTTTCCTGCCTGAATCTGTTTCTCTCTGATCAGATCTGACTCTCTCCTGGTTGGATATACCTCTCTGAATGGGCCTGACCCTTTCCCAACTGGACCAGATTCTCTCATGGCTGGACCTGACTCTCTCCCCAGCCAGACCAGACTCTTTCCCGGCCTCAGACACCTGATCACTCTCCGTGACACACATCCCAAATTTGGACACTACAGCTGTAACATTTTCCCCTGCTCCCTCTTGTGGTGCAATCATTGGTATACTCAAAGCTGCAGACATACTTGATGGCAAAAGTAACATTGTACCCATGGCTGTAGGTTGTGATCCAGTGCTGGTAAAAGTATGGGATGTAGGCTGCAGTGTTGTAGCCAAACATGTACTACTGGGTTTGTCTGAGCAAGTTTGTAGTCCTGTAGTAGTTGTAAGAGTAGGGGACATTGACAGTCCTGTAGTGATGGGAATACTCTGAGCTATTGGTAAGTCTACACTGACTGAAGTATGTAGAGATTCTGTGACAGAAGAGTGTGGAGTTGTTGGCAATTCTGCAGTGACTGGTTTATCTGGGAATGTTGGCAGAGCTACATCCTTGCATATACTCAAATCTGGTATATGGTTGGCAGCTGTTGGTACATTAGAGACGCCAGACAGTTTATCAGTGGGTAACTGTGGGAATCTTGGTCTTGCCAGTTTCTCAGTTGTTGGCACCAGTTTCTCAAAAGATGTTGGCAGTTTTTCAGATGTGGGCACCAGTGAAACTGGAGATGTTGGCAGTTTTTCATCAGTGGGTTTACTGGGAGATGTTGGCTGTGTTGTGGGTGTGGGTATATTCGTCATCAGTGGCAGTATGATGGCAGTGGGTTTCTTTGACAACTTTGGTTGTACTGCAGTGCTGCCAGTACTCCAAACTGCTGACACCCCTGTAGTCATGGGTGTATGTGTTGGCATCTCTGTAGTGGTGGTGGCAATACATGCAGACAATCCTTTAGTGGTGGGTATACATGTTGGATGATCTTGAAGGGAAAGTATAAATGGGACTTTCTGTCTCTGATGTGGACCTGTATACATAAAAGGCCTTGCTGGCTGGCCATCAGATGTATGATTATTTTGTACTCTTGGCTGGCCTGTGACTGAACACATAGCTGGCACACTATGAGGTGATGAGGGACTACCTTGTGTGTTTCGAATCTGGGATGGACTCTGGATAGTACTTGTATGTTTTATAACTGTTGAAAAACTTGCAGGAATGTTGGTAATTGTAGAAAAGCCTATAGCTGTGGGAAGGCTTGTAACTGTAGAATATCCTGTAGTTGCAGGAAGGTTTGTAGCTGTAGGGAGACTTGTTTTATGTACATTTGCACTCGTGGCTGTGAGATTTGTAACTGCAATAAAGCTTGAATCTGTACGAAGGCCTGTAGATGTAGATGGGTCTGTAGCTGTAGGAAGGCCTGTGGCTGTAGGAAGTCCTGTGGCTGTAGGAAGTTCTGTGGCTGTAGGAAGTCTTGTGGCTGTAGGAAGTCCTGTGGCTGTAGGAAGTCCTGCAGTTGTGGGAAGTCCTGTGGCTGTAGGAAGTCCTGTGGCTGTGGGAAGTCCTGTAGCTGTAGGAAGTCCTGTAGCTGTAGGAAGTCCTGTGGCTGTAGGAAGTCCTGTGGCTGTGGGAAGTCCTGTAGCTGTAGGAAGTCCTGTGGCTGTAGGAAGTCCTGCAGTTGTGGGAAGTCCTGCAGTTGTGGGAAGTCCTGTAGCTGTGGGAAGTCCTGTGGCTGTGGGAAGTCCTGTAGCTGTAGGAAGTCCTGTGGCTGTGAGAAGTCCTGTGGCTGTGGGAAGTCCTGTAGCTGTAGGAAGTCCTGTGGCTGTGGGAAGTCCTGTTGCTGTGGGAAGTTCTGTGGCTGTGGGAAGTCCTGTAGCTGTAGGAAGTCCTGTAGCTATAGGAAGTTCAGCTGTGGAAAGTCGTCCAGATAACTGCACATTAGCACTTGCTGGTACCAGTGCAACAGTAGGCATAACTGTAGCTGTCGAACATGTTACTCTCGGCAGAAGTGGAAGGTCGACTGGCGCTTTGTTTATCCATGAGGCTGGTGGTTGTGGAGTGGGAGGGGTGGCCGATGCATTTTCTGTTCTGGGTGCAAAGATTACCATATGTATGCTTGATGTTACTGGTGGCACAACAGCAGACAGTAACTCAGGGGGTGTTGGTAATCTTGGTGCTGTAGGATTACCTGCCACTGTTGGTAATCCTGGTGCTGTAGGATAACCTGCCACTGTTGGTAATCCTGGTGCTGTAGGATTACCTGCCACTGTTGGTAATCCTGGTGCTATAGGATTACCTGCCACTGTTGGTAATCTTGGTGCTGTAGGATTACCTGCCACTGTTGGTAATCCTGGTGCTGTAGGATTATCTGCCACTGTTGGTAATCCTGGTGCTGTAGGATTACCTGCCACTGTTGGTAATCCTGGTGCTGTAGGATTACCTGCCACTGTTGGTAATACTGATGTTGTGGGATTACCTGCCACTGTTGGTAATCCTGATGCTGTAGGGCTACCTGGCACTGTTGGTAATCCTGATGTTGTGGGATTACCTGCCACTGTTGGTAATACTGATGTTGTAGGATTACCTGCCACTGTTGGTAATACTGATGTTGTGGGATTACCTGCCACTGTTGGTAATACTGATGTTGTAGGATTACCTGCCACTGTTGGTAATACTGATGTTGTGGGATTACCTGCCACTGTTGGTAATACTGATGTTGTAGGATTACCTGCCACTGTTGGTAATCCTGATGCTGTAGGATTACCTGCCACTGTTGGTAATTCTGATGCTGTAGGGCTACCTGCCACTGTTGGTAATCCTGATGTTGTGGGATTACCTGCCACTGTTGGTAATCCTGGTTCTGTAGGATTACCTGGTGCTGTTGGTAATCCAGGTGCTCTTGGTAACCCAGGTGCTGTAGGATTACCTCCCACTGTTGGTAATCCTGGTGCTATAGGATTACATGGTGCTGTTGGTAATCCTGGTGCTGTAGGATTACCTGCCACTGTTGGTAATCCTGGTGCTGTAGGATTACCTGCCACTGTTGGTAATCCTGGTGCTGTAGGATTACCTGGTGCTATTGGAAAATGCAAAGTTGTGAGATGATCTGAAACTGATGTTGACTGTGGTGTTGATAATGCTGGCACTGTGAGACTGTCTGGTACAGCTGGTGACCTTGAAGTTGTTGGTAATCCCATAGTTGTGACCTTATGTAGAACTGTTGGTAATCCTGGCACTGTTAGATTATTTGGAACTGTTGGTAATCCTGGCACTGTTAGATTATTTGGAACTGTTGGTAATCCTGGCACTGTTAGATTATTTGGAACTGTTGGTAATCCTGAAGTTGTGAACACATTTGGGACTGTTGATGTGCCTGAAGTTGCAAGCACATGTGGGACTGTTGATGTGCCTGAAGTTGCAAGCACATATGGCAGTGTAGGTGTACTTGGAACCACTGGCATAACTGTACGTGGCATAACGCTTGATCCAGTATGCAAACTTGAAGGAGTTGGCACAGCAGTATGTGACAACCCTGAACTTGTTGGCAACCCTGAACTTGCTGGCAGCACTGTGATTGTCTGTGCACCTGAAGGTGTAGGTGTTCCAAGCGTAGGTGTACTTGCTGATGCCACTGCAATTGTCTGTACACCAGAGGGTGCAGATGTGCTTGAAACTGGTGGTACACATACGACAGAAGCCAAACTAGTAGGTGTGGGTATGGCTGAAAGTGGTGAGATGTTTGAAGCTGTAGTCTGGCCTGCATATACATGTGTGCTGGCAGTCGTCCGAATACCTGAAATCGTACAAACTCCACGAGGTGTAGTAGAAAGTCCATGAGGTGCAGTAGAAAATCCATGAGGTGCAGTAGAAAATCCATGAGGTGCAGTAGCAAATCCATGAGATGCAGTAGAAAAACCATGAGGTGTTGCAGAAAATCCATATGGTGTTGCAGAAAGTTCATCACCAGTTACAATGGGGACCAAAAGCTCAACTGGCCCAAGTACCATCAGTTTCCTACCGTCGAGTGGGGTTCCAGGTGAATCTAGGAATAATTCCGAGCCTGGTGGGATAGAGGTGGCGGTTGTAGTTCTAACCTTTACCATATGACCATCTGCCTTGCTTGTCTTGGGAGCTCTTGCCAGGCTTCTGACATCACTTATCATCAAATTTCCGTCATCTTGCTCGTTTTCTAATATCAATCCACTGGTATCATGGGTTGTATCAGAGGGAACTGCACTGGGGGGTTGAACTATATTTTCAACACTTTCTATGTGTATTCTCTGTCCTCCTTCTGGTGGACAAGATAAATTAGGCCACTTTTTTGAATGGTTATTTCCAGCACCATTTACCAATCCATGTGCCGGTGAATTTCCCCTTACTTGCAGTAAGCCAAGATATCTCTCTGTAACTCTCTTATGGCTTCCTTGCTGATAACTGAGATTTATATTTTGAGTGGCACTGTTGTCCCATGCTCTACTGTTTGATGTAGCCAACTTGCCAGTCTTGCCGGTAAACATTGGTTGAGCTGCGATTATGGAGCCAGGTGCAGCAGCCTTCCTCTCACACATATTACTGGACTGAGATACAACTACTGCTGGATGGAAAGTATTACAGTTGTTTTGGCTTGCTGGCAGAATATCTCCTTTATGTTTGTATTTCACACTGGCATCAATACTGCTGCTGTGACAGCTTCTTGAATGTATGCTACTTAGTTCAGGAGTCACTGGAGGTGAAGTTGTCATTATGCTGTCATTTGCATTATCTTCATCACCTACCAATCCAACTGTCACTACAATGTGGGGGAACTCCTCTTTGATATTCACAGCAGAGACAGGGGGATTTGTCTTACTATTAACATTCTTTTTATTTCTGCGCACAAGCTGCACTTTACTGGACCTGTATTTTCTTTGATGCTGTGAGGTAGCAAATAAGACAGAATTCTCAGCTGGCTTTGTCAGATCAGTGCAAGTGGTTGGTAATGTCGAGGCTGGTAGGTTAGTGCCAGCCATTGGAGCTGCAGCTCTTGCACCAGCTATCTGTGAGGAGGGGGATACTGCACTGCTGGTTTGCATCCTCCACTCCATACCAGGCATTTCACCAGGTTTCTCCTTTGTGTTTTGACATCTCCACTTATTGTTGAACAGTTCCTCAGTTTTTTCCTTTGGGTTGTCAGTACCGGTGTCTGCCGATGTTCCTGTAATAGTTATTGGAAGCGAAGAAATACTTGTATCTGAAATGAACATATGATGAAGAGACTGTCCTGTCTCAAGTGTCTCTGCTTGCACACTCTTTTGAGTCAGTTCAGATATAGTCTTGACCCTTATCCTGGGAACAAAATCACCACTGGGGGAGGCTGACTGCCTGTGTGGGGTTTCACTACTAGGCCAAAGAGGTCGCTCTGTACTTGGTATATCACCACTGCAAACTGAAGTCATTGGCTTATACTTTTCTGCTGCTAATGACTTGCATAATGGTTCTGTTTTCTCATGTGTTTTGTACAGTTTAGTAATTTCTACGCTATTAATATAAATTTTATTCACATTGTCCCCACTTCCCCCATGTGCATTGTCTTTGATTGCTGAACTCTCATTATCATGGGTTTTACACAAGAACCCTCTATCAGTCTTTGTAATCTGACAACCAGATTCAGTTTCACTCTCTTCAGCATCATCTACTCCTAAATCTAAGTCAGCTGTCACTGATGACGAGTTATCATTCAGATCGCTAGTGCTTCCTGAATTATCATTAGCATATTCCAGATTATCTTTAGTACTTTCCAACTTATCTTTAATACAAAACAACTTATTGCTTGTTGATCTTGTAGCGGGTCTGGTGTCTAATGCCGGTGATGCAATAATAATGGTGTTAGCTTTATCTGGCTGAGTGCTGGTTTGAGAAATAACAGTTGAAGTGTTCCCGCCCAACAGAGGACAACCAGTAGCCTGATTCTTGGCTTGTGAGTCTGTGTTTTCCAGTGGAGGTTGATTAAGGGGGAGAAAGACAGTGGGTTGATTCTTCATAGTAGGTTGATTCTTGGTTGGTGATTCTAGTGTGATCACTGGAGGAACATTCAGGGATAAAGAGGAACCCACACTTCTTTTATATGAATTTATATTGCTTACTTCATGGCCTTTAGACATAATACCAGAAGCAGTCTTGGGTGGCAGTGCACTGTAACTGTGATCATAATTTCTGGCCATTTTCCAAGCTTTTTTTTGTAACAACATAGGCACACGATGCACTTTTACTAAACGATCACTACTGCCAGATCCACGCACTTGTTTAGAGATTCCAGTTGGTTCATGAGAAATAAGGGAAACAGTGAGAGATCCAGGCAACTGTTTAGAGATTCCAGCCTGTTCCTGAGAGATAACAGGAATACTAACAGATCCAAGCAAGTGTTTTGAAGTTCCTGGCTGCTCATGAGAAACAGTGACAACAGTGTCACCCTCACTTCCAACACCAGCCCTTACTGAGGCTGAAGCAGTTCTGCCCACATATCCAACAGCTCCACCCATATTTCTTACAGTTCCATCTGTATTTCCAACAGGTTCACCTGTACTTCCCTCAGATCCACCCACCTTTCCAACAGTTCCACCTACCTTTCCAACAGTTCCACCCAGATTTCCAGCAGTCCCACCTACCTTTCCAACAGTTCCATCCACCTTTCCAATAGTTTCATCCATGTTTCCAACAGTTCCACCTACCTTTCCAACAGCTCCATCCACCTTTCCAACAGTTCCATCCACCTTTCCAACAGTTTCACCCACATTTCCAGTTTCACCCACATTTCCAACAGTTTTACCCACATTTCCAACAGTTCCATCCACTTTTCCAACAATGGCATTTGATACTGAGGCAGAGTCCTCCTCATAGAGACTTAAGGGGTTGCCTTTGTTGTCAGAAGAAGAGGGGTGATTTCCAACACCTTTCTTATTCAATGGCTTCCCTTTAAGTAAAAAGGAAAATAATGAAGCATTTCCCTCTCCTCTTTTGTTCCCACTTCCAACACTGATCCAGCTTGAGTCAAATACATCACACGTGTCCATGTCCTGTACAGACAGGGTGATGTCTTCATTATTACTCATAGGTTCAGCATCAATACTGCTGTTAGTGACATGTAAACAAACAATGCCACCCTCTGTATCACTGGCCTCAGCTGTATTTAAGTGATTTTTTTTGTGTCCTCTGGGATATGTTAAAATGAACTGTGGGATCTTGCCCTGTGATGGAATTTTATCCGAAGTCATTGCTGCTCTTTTCCGAGTGGAGCCTGCACTTCGTTTTGTTTTAGAAGGAGCCGCATGCCAAGTGTTAGCACAAGTCTCCATATCTGAAACTGAAAGGGGACTGGTGTAAGGCATGCACAAATGGCCATGATAAACAATATGATTGTTAAAACAGACTATGTAAAGGTGTGGCACTGATAGAGAGAGAGACAGAGAGAGAGAGAGAGAGTCTTCATGTGGTGACACTGATGTAACTGGGTGGATCCACTGTCTGGTTAAATAAATGTCCTCCAAATCCTTCTTTATCCCCCAAAATGAGGATGGTGGACTACAGAAGAATGGCAGCTTCAGCTTACAGTCCATTGAGTTCATGTCCAAATGAACCTGGGATCACAAAAACAATAATAAAAACAACATCAGCATGTGAGTACAGAGTGAATACATGTGAAATAAGACTCAATTTTGGCCATTGCTCTTATGATTTTGGAGTTGGTTGGAAAGTCTGTCAAAAGCTGAATAAAACAGTCCGTTATCACCATAAATGAACTAAAAATGACATCACCTGGGCTCAAGGATTGCACCGAGGACTGACAACATACAGCACACCCTCGTTTTACGATAAGGATGCATTTGAAAAAATCCACTGCATAAAGATTTGCTGTACATCGAGGCAGTTATAACATGGGTCCTGTGGGGATACATTTTTGGCCATGGATCACTCACCCCGCCCCCAAAAATAAATAAATAAATAAATTTTGACTCACCTCAACTGGTAGTTCACTTCACTGCTCTTCATTTGCTGCTTACCATCAAAACAAGTCAGAAATTAGTTTCCAACTCACCTAATGTAGAAGTCATTTCACTTTACTGCATGTCACTTGCTGCTTGAACTCCAACACCACACTATTTCATCACTGACACTGACACACCAGATATGTTCAAATGCCATCTTGGAACAAACAAATGACTGTAGACTGGTGGGCTGGCAGTTACAGAAGCAAAAATAAAAAACAATCACATATTAAATTAAGGGTTTGTATAAGCAATTCATTGCAAACCGGTTCATCGTATAACAAGGGTCTGCTGTACAGGGAAATCAGACAATCTAATAATGACTCATGGAAATTTTGGCATTGTTGAGGGTGAAGTGTATGAGTCAGGCACATGAGCGTAAACATACAGCTGGTATTAGTCAGTCCCAAGCTACCCCCATTGGAATGTAGAGGCCTCAGGTTCGGCAACTGTAGTCCACAACATTCAAGGGTAGGTCAACCTATGCATCTGGTAGTGTTATTAAAAAAAGTAAATAAATACTGTAAATAAAAAAAAAATAAAAAAGTGGGGGTTACTTTAGAACACAAGCATTAAGTCAGTCCTTTTCAGTCTAACAGCTCAACCACCGGGACTAACTGTGCAGATATGAAATCAGACTCACTCTGGTCACGGCTCTTGCGGAAGACTTTGGAGTTGTTGAGGGTGAAGTGTATGAGTCGGCTCAGTTCCAGACACATGGGCACAAACACACCGTCACTCACTTCCCCAGCCAGCTCGTCCAGGGACAAAGCAGTGCCCTCGTACAGCATGCTCTTGATGCACTGGACCCGCACATCCTGGACTCGCACCGGTGTGTTTGGCCCGACCATTGCCCATGCCCGCCGCAGGTCCAGCACTCCCAGCCACTGGACCAGGTGGTGCATCAGTGACTCAAGGCCTGCAGGGCATAACATGGGGGAGGTGTAGTTCATGGTGGCAGAAGGGAAGTATTACACAACAAAATGGTTAAAGTATACTGACTGTTTTCCTGCATTTTTGCTGTCCTTTGCTAAGTGTTATGTTGAGGAACGGGAAACTCATGGTCAACAGTTTGTGAATCTCTTCAATAGATATTCTGTTTGTGATGGCAGGAGGGAGGCCCGTGTGACTAATACTATGTGGGATGAGGCTAATTATTAAACACCACAAAACCATACAGTACTGTACTTACTTGCTTCTTGCATCTCGGCAGTTCTTTGCCAGGTTTTCTTCTCAGGATCGAAGTAGTACAGGGGACTTTTGGACAACAGTTTCTGCATTTGTACAATAGATATTTTGTTTGCAATGGCAGGAGGGAGGTTGGCATAGAGCGCTACAGTGGTGGGGGGAAGTTCCGTCGATGCCAGGAAGAAGGTTGTGTTGACGGCTACTTCCAGCTGCACCAGATCACTGTACAGGTATAGTCTCTTTATTTTAACCTGACAGATGACGACATTAACCATGCTGACATGTTTTTCTTAAAGTTGTCCTACTTTCAGATTATATTATTCAACTATTCCAGGCTCCATAATTTTGAATCGGTTTATTAAAGCAACATTTAACCCATCTAATTCTGAGTCTAGCCCAGGCTGAACTGAATCTCTTGGGAATGTATTCTTGTCAGCTGAGGAAGCTCCCTAACACCTTTTCTTAAGTTAGTTATTAAGGAAACATCTAACCTATCTGATTCTGAGTCTAGCCTAAGCTGAATTGATGAGCTTGGGTCTGCATTTTTGTCAGCTGAGGAAGCCTCCAAACACCTTTTCCTAAACATTTTATTTTGTCTGTTGCAGCTTACTGTCCTCTTCTGTGTTATACAAATCATTCCAGTATTGTCATACCCTGCATAAATAATGTACAAAAGGAAGTTAACCAGCCATATCCAAAAATAAATCATTATGGGAAAGGTGGTACGTAGATTCTTTAATCACTGAGAATACAAACCTTGGGGACAGAAAGTATAAAATTAAAAATATAAAATGGGACTGATGTGGTTAAACTAAGGGTTAAGTTTGTAAAGACTCCATTGCTCTTCTTCTGCACAGATTTCTTGCTTTCCTTACACCTTACTATCTTCTTGTATGTTGCTGCTGCACATTATGTCAATATTAGATAGACATAAATAGTATACAATCCATTATTAATGTGAAATACGAAAAGAAAAGCACTTACGAAGAAGCGTCGTAAACTCTTCCATGGTATGTCAACGGAAATACAACTTGCGACATACAATAGAGCTTAGGAGGGGGAAAAAAAAAAAAAAAAGAGCTAAAGCATCTACAGATACTCCAACCTACTTTCCTCGCAGCTCTTGTATCCTCAAACTTGCAAAAACATTGGAAAACAAGTGTGCATTAGTGTGTAGAGGGGAAAAAAAAAAAAAAAAGGGGAGAAACCGAAAAGTATTTTTATCTGCAACTTTTCTTTGAATTTGAGTGACATCCTTTTTTATTATTCTTGCTGTTACTGATGATGTTATTAAACTTTGGAATGGCCATTTATTTTTAAGAGGTTGAATTAGGAATATTTATGTAGCCCCTCTAGTTCAAAATATCATCAAGAGATAGCCAGAATACAACCAGATGTATATCTCAAGGTTTAATGGTTTAAAATTGAGCTGAAAGAGGGGAAAAGAAGAGTGTGGTAATCATAGGGGCATTTGTCTTCTTAACATAATAGGAAAAGTACATGGTAGGATACTTATTGACAGTTAGGAAAATAACACAGGAATTAACTGGAGAACAGGGAAGTTTTAGGAAGAGAAGAGGCCGTTTAGATCAGATATTCATTCCTAGGTCTTTAGTGGAAAAGTTTCTAGAGAAGGGAGAGAAGTTGTATACAGCCTTCATGGATTTAGAGAAAGTGTATGACAGGGTGGACAGATAAGGAATGTGGAAAGTATTAAGAATATATGGAGTGAATGGGAAGTTGCTGAATGCTGTGAAAAGCATGTATGAGGGGGCTAAGGCTTCAGTGCGTGTAGAGAGTGAACTGAGTAAATTTTTGTTTGAATGTTGAACTGAAACAGGGATGTGTCACTTCCCCATGGCTGTTCAATCTGTTTATGGATGGGGTTATAAAAGAGATACAAGGTAGGACAGTGAATGTTGGAACGGCCCTAATGAGAGAAGGCAGTGTTTGGAAACTCCCTGTGCTGTTGTTTGCAGATGATACTGTATCATTAAGTGAAGTCAAAGGGAAACTGCAAGGCTTGGTGAATGAGTCTGGGAGAGTGTGTATGAAACGGAATCTAAATGTGAATGTAGAGAGGAGTAAGGTTAAGGCCTTTGAGAGAAATGAAGTCACTGAATGTATAATAAGGCCGGATGAGGAGGAAATGGAAGAGATGTAAGTGCGTTTAAGTACTTGGGTAGTGTTGCGAGTAAGGATGGAAGTTTAGAGGGTGAAGTGCTTGAAAGGGTACAACAGGGAGGAAAGGTTGCCAGTTCTTTGAAAGCAGTGATAAGGAACAAGGAGGTGAGCACAGAAGTAAAGATGTCGCTGCATAACAGTACTGTACTGTGGTACCAACTCCAACGTATGGTAGTGAAACTTGAACCTTGCAGGAAGGACACAAGTCAAGAGTGAAAGCAGTGGGAATGAGTTATTTAAGAGGAGCATGTGGCGTTCCTTGGAGAGACAGACTGACAAATGAGGAAGTGAAGGAGCGTTGTGGTGTAGATGTGGATGTGATACAAAGCATTAGAAATACATTGAGGTGGTTTGTCCATGTGGAGAGGATGGGGAGTGAAAGGCTGACAAGCAGAGTGTATGCGAGTGAGGTGGAGGGAGGAAGAGGGAGGGTGAGGCTGAGGATGAGATGGAGGGATGGAGTGGAGAGGTATATGAGAGAGGTGGGTGTGATCTGGGAGCAGGGCAGTGAAATGGCACTGGACAGGGTGACATGGAGGCAATTTGTTTGTGGCCAACCCTTAATGGACTGAGGCGAATGGGAATAGATAGATACAGGTTAGGGATATTTGTCAGGTTTGGATTAATCCACTATACATCTATCTATCTATCTATCTATCTATCTATAGCCCGACGCCCTAATCCCGCAAAGGGTGGCCGCAGACAAAACGCCTCCAAGTCACTCTGTCACCCACCATTTGACTCCCCTCCCCCCAACTCACCCCCCCCTCCCTCATATACCTCTCAACTCCATCCCTCCACCTCATCCTCGGTCTACCCCTCCCTCTCCCTCCCTCCACCTCACCCACATACACCCTCTTAGTCAGTCTTTCACTCTCCATCCTCTCCACATGTCCAAACCACCTCAGTGTATTTCTCCTAATCTTTTCAACCACATCCACATCTACCCCACAACGTTCCTTCACTTCTTCATTCGTCAACCTGTCCCTCCATGTCACTCCACATGCTCCTCTCAAGTAACTCATTTCCACTGCTCTCACTCTTGACTTGTTCCCCTCTTGCAAGGTCCACGCCTCGCTTCCATACGTCAGGGTAGGGATCACAATACCATCATGCAGAGACTTCTTAACTTCCATACTCACTTCCCTATTTCTCATCACTGCTTTCAGCATGCCTACAACCTTCCTTCCCTGCTGTACCTTTTCACGCACTTCATCCCCCAAAGTTCCATCCTTACTCATCACACTACCCAAGTACTTGAATGCACTCACATTCTCCATATCCTCACCATCCAACCTCACTGCACACTCTGTGACTTCATTCCTCTCAAACACCATAACTTTACTTTTGTTTACATTAACTTTCAGCTTCCTCCTCCTACACACTGTCCCAAATTCATTCACCAAACCTTGCATGCAGTGGTAATAAAGCAACTCTGGTCTGCCTGGTCAAGTAGAGCCAACAGACACAGGCAAGCAATTGCCCCTGCATGACTATCCCATGCAGCGAACCAACGTTCCCTTGCTGCAGACAGCGCCTCACCACAATGAGGTGTGGCAAACAGCGTGAATGTTTTGTTCTTAGATGGACACAACTTTTGCTTCCCACAACCCAGTTAACAAGGGCACCACAGTAGGCTCCAAATGACCCCGTTACTTGGTCATATGGTTACCACCCATTGCTGTAAATGGTTTAAAGGAAACCATGAGGCACATCACTCACTGTAGTAACCTAAAGCCAGCACTACATTGAGTAAGTGGATGATGGGCATCTTCACCTGAAATTCACAAAGCTGTTATGATATCTCCAGTCACTTAGAATATGGACCTTAGTGTTTTGACAGATATTCTCTCTCTCTCTCTCTCTATGTATCTGTATATAGACAAATGTGGCATAGCATCAGGAAAAAGCTGTGTCTAAAAATATAGGAGTAGTCAGATAATGCTTTAACTTGTGTATGTAATTCTGTCCGTCTCTCACTTGCATATGGGAAATGTGATGTAGATGCTGGTTAAAGTCATGTGTGATAATATAGACTTCATCTATATCTATTTGCCTGTCTGTCTGTCTGCCTCACCTGTATTCGGCAAAGGTGGCGGGGAAGCAGGAGAAAGCGGTGTGTCTGATGAGTGCTGGGGAGCCAAGTGACCTCTTTAGCCAGCGATTATGATCATTGACAAAGCTGTGGGATGAGTTCTGGGTGTGATTGTCCTTTATCTCCCACAGCTGGTGCCTTTCCTGTATAGTCAGCTTCTCATGCACATTCTCCAGCCTCTTCCTGGCCTGAAACCGAGCCTGGTATTGAGAGATCCGTGCTTTTCTGGTGTGTTGTATAGTCTGTTCGTATTGGAGGCTCGTTTGTTCACTCCCAGGATTATGTAATGAGTGCTCAGTTTGTCTCTGGAGGTTTGTCTCTTCAGTGTGACTGATAATGTACAGCAACTCTTCCCTGTGTTTTACACGCAAGTATGCTTCCTTCTTCTTCCTTGAATACTCTTGCTCTTCAGGGGTAAATCCTTCACATCCATTTTCATCCCATGTTAATCCATTACATCCATTCCCCCTACTTTTAAGCTCTTCGCATTCAGTTCCCTTACTTTTAATTCCTTCACATTCTTTTTCATCATTTGTAAACCCACATTCATTTTTCTCACTGTTCTTACATTCATTTTCCTCACTGTTCTTACATTCATTTTCCTCACTGTTCTTACATTCATTTTCCTCACTGTTCTTACATTCATTTTGCACACTGTTCTTACATTCATTTTCCTCCCTGTTAAATTCTTCATGTTCATTTTCCTCCTTGGTTACTCCTTCACCTTCCTTCTCTTCACCATTGACTGCTGCATAACAACTCAGTTTATTCCTTGAGATTTCTTGTTCATCCAGATTAAAGCCTTCAAAGTCATCCATGTCTTGCCCTGTTCCTGAGGCTTGCATGGTGGAGGAAGGCATGTATGATCTTTATCAAAAGTTCTTATTCTTACCTCATGTGAAGTGGGATGAGGGCAACTTGATGGGAGGGGACACAATGACATGGAAATAATCTGCTTGTTACCACCCTCTCCAGCATTAATGCACCTGTTGTAGATGAATCGACATATAGGCAGCTAATGAATGCCTGGTGGTGTAATGCAGTGAGTTTAAGCAGTGGATATGGCCCCTGATGGTTTAACTCCAAGGGCTGGCTCCAGTTTATTGCTCACATTATGCCATTCAGGAATGTGTGACTGGTCACTCTTGCCTTAATGTCTGGACTGAGTAACCTAGCTGAGGGTCCCTGCACTCCTGAGGGTTCAGTTCTATACAAGACCTAGTTAGGCAGATAATGTCCTGTCTTCTCTTATTATTTTATTTAATTTATGAATGTTTTTGGCACACACAGCTTCATCTGGCAGCTGATTCTAGAAGTCAAATGCTTTCATGTTGTGTTAGGTATAAATGCAAGCTTAGTCTCTGAGGCACATTCAGGTTTAATTATGGCAGAATTACTGTACATAATCACTGGTATCCAGTTCATTTTACAATCCCACAACAGTGGTGCATACCATTGTGTTTAAGATAAAAATTCACAAACGTTTTCAGTTGTTATATATTCATAAAACAGATAAAATACCTCATTCATTGCATTATTTCTAGCATTAGCATTTTCTGCAGCAACTGTCTTCATTGCCATCATTCTCTTCACCATTACCCAGACTCTTTCATCACTTCTTAGAGTAATCTTTCCATCAAACTGAAGTGGTCACACAGTTCTGGTATTGACTATAGTGAAGCACCATCTGGAAAAATGAAAAAAAAAATCTATATATATTTTTGAGCATATAAACTTACCATATTATTTCCATCAAAATCCATGTTATTTTGTTAACTGTGGCTTTCAAAATGCTCAATATTGTTGCTATTCTTCTTGGTCTAGTGGTTTTAACAGCCCGGCCAAAGTGATGGCCAGACATAAGTTCAATCCCCACGAGATGACTGGAGGTTTTCCATCACTTAATACCATCAAGGGAAGTAGGCTGGTTATCTACCTTTACATGTACTGGACTACAATAGCCTAACTTCAAGCCTCTACATCACAAAGAGATGATGTGGGATTGATTGTTAAATGTTTACTGATGATGGTACATGAAACTACAGTTGGCATAAAATGTCCTGTTACCTCTTCTGCTTTTCTATTCATGTATTTTGAAAACTGGTGTGTTGAACCTACAGCAACCAGTGCTGAGGACTTTATTTCTACAGAGATCAGTGCCATCAGTGTCAATTGCTGCAGATTCACCACAATGATTTTCTACATTCATGGAGATAAAAACAGGAGAGGCAACAGGATCTGATACAGGCGTACATGAATTCCTCATTTAAGAATATTCCTATTAACAGTGTTTCCCTTTAACGGTGGCAGCCTCTCTGTTCAGTCCCATATCCTTGAGGTCGAACTCTATGATCTCATCTCAAGTCTTTTTTGGTCTGCTTCTCATAACCCAACCCTTTACATTCACACCTCTCACCTTCCGTACCCAGTTGTCACCCTCCATCCTCTCATCGTGCCCAAACCATCTCAATTTACCCCTTCTCATCATAACACCAATACATTTTAACTCCAACCTTCCTCTCAACCATCAGTCACAGTCCTAGCACTCCCAGGCCTCGCATCCAAGGACACACTACACATTAGGGTGTTTCAAAATTTGGAATTTTGTGCTTGGTGAATGCACACATGCTAATTGAGTTCCATTTCACAAGCAATGACTTCACACCAAATATGAGTACAACTGCCTGCTGCTGTCCCACCCCACAAGGCATGCATATTTTTCCCCTTATGTGAAATCACAGTAAACTCTCAAATATCCGTTGTCACAATATCCGGCCCAAAACAAAACCTGGCGCTGTTTGCCCAGCTGTATTAAAGAAATATCCAGTGGAGATTGGCAATATCCGGTGCTGAAATGGGAAGCAATCAGCAGTACTATGCATTTTCCAGTGGTAATGTGTATAATCTGGTTCAGACACAGGACCCTGTTGGCCTGCTGGCAGACTCTGAAGCACAACAACACACCAGCCAATCATAATGCATTGTGGAGCAGCCCACCTGACACGCCAAGCCAACCATTGCCCTCCCCCCATGCCGTGCTCATTGCTGTAATGTTGTGAAATGTACCCTAGTTCTGCATGATGGATGAGTTTGTGGTTTTTGTGGCAATACCAACACTAGGTGCATATGATAATGATCATAATTATTATGCACTCACAGGCACTAATTTCTGCTCAGGGGTGCCCCCTTCCTACCCCTGTATACCCAGGGAAGAGGGGAGGAGGATGGACAAAAGGGGCTCCACCCACCTCTACCCCAACTCCCAACCTTCCCACATACACCTACTCCCCTCAATCTTAATTGGCAGTTGCATCTCAAGCTTACTTCATACTTAAAACTCTTCGTCACACTACTATTACGCAGGCATTAAACACTAGGACATGTAAAAATATATAATATAACTATCACCACACTGCAACAAGAAATTAATGCATTATGAGTATAACATTGACTAAATCATTATCAAACAAACAAAAGCCACCCCAGGCCTCATGCATTGGGCTCACTGTTATTTTGTTCACACACACACACACACACACAGGAGGAGTTAAGTAGATTAGACAGAGGAAAAGCAAGTGGTCCTGATGAAATTTCACGTTGGGTACTACGAGAATGTGCAAAGGAGTTAAGTAAACCATTATTTTTAATTTTCAAGAAATCCTTGAGTCAAGGTAAACTACCTGATATTTGGAAAAAAGCAAATATTGTCCCCTTATTCAAGAAAGGAAATAGACAAAATCCACTCAACTACCGACCAGTATCACTGACCAGTGTTGTAAGCAAGGTATTAGAAAAGCTTATAAGAAAAGCTTGGGTAAACCATCTAGAAAAACACAGTATGATAACAGAAAGACAGTTTGGTTTCAGAAAAGGAAAATCATGTGTTACTAATCTGTTGAGCTACTATGACAGAGTAACAAACACAATACAGGAAAGGGAAGGATGGGTGGACAGTATCTATTTAGATTTCAAGAAAGCTTTTGACACAGTACCACACCAAAGACTTTTATGGAAACTGTACCATCAAGGAGGAATTCGAGGCAAACTGTTTTGTTGGATGAAAGACTTTCTCATAAAAAGAGAAATGAGAACAGTACTAAGAGGAAACTACTCATCATGGAAAGTGACTAGTGGAGTACCACAGGGTTCAGTGCTGGCACCAATCATGTTTTTAGTGTATATAAATGATATAAACAGTAACACTGGAAATGAGAGCTATCTGAATATGTTTGCAGATGATGCAAAAATACAATGGAGAATTACTAACACAGACTCTTGTAAAGAGCTACAAGAAGAATTAAATAAACTTCATGAATGGAGTAGTACATGGCAAATGGAATTCAATGTGGACAAGTGTCATGTAATCAAGTTTGGTAAAAGTGGAAAAAGACCTGATTGGGATTATAAGTTAGGAAATAAAACCCTATACACATCAGAAAGAGAGAAAGACCTAGGTGTGATCATCAATAACAGACTATCTCCGGCTGACCACATCAGCGAGAAGGTACGGAACATGTATACACTGCTTGCAAATATGAGAATAGCATTCACATACATAAATGAAGACATGCTAAGAAGGATAATAACATCATTCATTAGACCAACCCTGGAATATGCATCAGTAGTCTGGAGTCCTCATCTCAAAAAGCACATAGACAAGATTGAAAAAGTTCAAAGGGCCGCTACAAGATGGATACCAAGCTTAAGGGACCTAAGCTACGAAGAAAGACTAAATAAACTGAATCTACCAACACTACAGGAGCAAAGGAAAAGAGGTGACATGATAATGCTGTATAAGTGCATATCAGGGAAGGAGAGAATAGACATAAATGATTACTTAACACATGGAGAAGCATGAGCAAGAGGACACTGCAAAAAACTGCATAAGAAGAGAGGTGATAAAGACGTAAGGAAATTCAGTTTCCCAAACAGAGCAATTGACCAATGGAATGCACTACCGAATGAAATAGTGTGTGCCAAAACAATTCACAAATTTAAGGATATGTACGATAAATATGGTTTAAGACACAGGACAGTACAAGCTTGACTCATTCCTGTAAAGATACAATTAGGTAAGAACAATTAGGTAAGAACACACACACACACACACACACGGAAAGGGGTTGAGAAACATAATCCTGGTGGAAGATTTTAATTGTAAAGAGGTGAACTGGGAGGAGTGGGACTCAGGAGGTAGCAAAGACTCGGGGGTAGTACACTATTAAATATAGCAAAGAACAATATAATGACCCAGTGGGTCAAAGAAGAGACAAGATTTAGAGGAGATGACACACCAGCAAGACTTGATTTACTGTTAACCACAGAACCTGACATAACTGAATCTCTAAAATATCTGTGCCCTATAGAAAAAAGTGATCATGTAGTGACTGAGTTCCCCATGATAGAAGGGGAACATGATGCCAAGAGATGAGCTTTATAGGCAGGGAAGATACAACTTTGGGAAAGCAAACTTTACAGGACTAAGGAATTTTTAAAAAATGCAATTGGACCTATGATGCCCCAGTTTTTAGGCCCCAAACCAGCGAAGTGCATGGCTACAATGGGGGTACAATCAAGAAGAAACCTCAGGAATCTGATGGTAGAGTATCTTTGGAAGCTTACCATGCACAGTTTGAGTTACATGCTGATCAGAATGATTGGGATAATAGGCAGAGGGCAGTGCAGTTTGCAACTAGCCTTAAGGGGGCTGCAGTGGAAATTCTGGGCCAGATGTCAGTGATGGAAAGGAGCAGGTATCAGTCCCTAGTAGAAGTGCTGGAGCACATATATAGGACCACATACCAGACTGAGGTTTATAGAGCAAGATTCTGGAGCTGTGTATGGGGTCAAGGCGAATCCCTGCAGCAACCTTGTTCATGACCTGGAGAGTCTGGCATACAAGGCATACCTGTAGCAGCACCTAACCTGTGGCTATTCTTCTGAGGGACCAGTTCATTGATGCTCTTGATGGTGCAGAGTTGAAAGTGCAAGTGAAGCAGGCACAACCCAGAAGCATGCAAGCAGCACTAGTCAGGGCTCTAGAATTTGAGTCTGATGTCAGGTCCAGTACATCCGCTTTTCAGGCAGGTCGTAGTGCAGGATTCAAGGCAAGAAAGGCGTAGGTATATGAAGTGGAAAAATTTGAAGGAAGTTGCTGGTATTGTGAAGCCAGGACATCAGAAAGTGGACTGCTACAAGTGGAAGAGGGAACAGCAGATCAAAGGAGGTTGCTGGTTCTGGGAGAAGCCAGGACACAAGAATGTGGATTGTAACAAATGGAAGAAGGAGCAAGAATGGAACAGTGCAAGGAAACCCATGATTGGAACAAACGGGTGTTGGATATGTGGTGAGATGGGACACTTCAGCTATGAGTGTCCAAATGAGAAGGATGAGGGTAAATTAGTGAAGGCTGGTGACAAGGGGCAACAACCAGCCAGTTTCTCCAAAGAAGCCCCACCACTGAGGAAATGCAGGAGAACCTTGATGAACAGTGTGCGAGAAGATGGAAGAACAGACAACAAGCAGTGTAGTAGGAATGGGAATCTTGGCAAGAAATGCCGCCGTACTGTTGTGGCAGGGTCAGCGTCAGATGAAGAAGACCTGGAGAGGATACAAATGGAGGATGCAGATTTACAACCAGTGCTAGAGTGGCTGCAGCAGAGTACAGTGCAACCATCTTGGGAAGAGATTTCCAGGTTTAGCCCCGCAACTAAGGGCTACTGGAGTCAATGAGACCTGCTTCGTTTGAACAACAGATTAATGGAGCGTCAGTGAGAGACACCCGATGGCCTCAGCAAGTACTGGCAAATGGTGGTTCCAAAGAAAATGAGGTCTGGGATCTTGGATGAGTCTCATAACCAGATCACTAGTGGGCACCTGGGAGTGAAGAAATCTCTAAGTTGGCTGCGACAGAAGTTCTACTGAACTAGCATGTGTTGGGATGTTGAAGAGTGGTGTCAGGTCTGTGATGTGTGCTGTGCCAAGAAGGGACCCAAGAAATGTGGTTGCACCCCTCTTCAGCTATGCCAAGTAGGTGCATCGATGGAAAGAGTTGCGGTGGACATTGCTGGACCTCTGCCACTCACTGAAGGAGGAAACCGGTATGTATATATGTCGCCATGGACTACATCATGAAGTGGCCAGAAGCCTATGCCATTCCCGATCAACAGGCAGCAACTGTTGCTCAGGTGTTGGTTGACCAGTTTTTCTGTTGTTCTGGGATGCCACATGAGCTACATTCAGACCAGGGTAGAAACTTTGAGTCTGCCGTGTTTCGTCAGTGCTAGAGGTTACTGGGGATCAAGAAGACCAGAATGACCCCACTAAGGCCACAGTCAGAGAGGATGGTGGAGAAATTCAACTGGACCCTAGGACAAGAACTGGCCAAGTACTGCATAGAGGGACAAATGGAATGGGACCAAAAATTACCTGTGTTGCTGATGGCATATCAGTCTGCATCCCATGAGCCACACCCCTGCAAAACTGATGTTGGGACTTGAGTTACACTTACCCATTGACTTGTTAATGGGAAGACCATCCGGTGAAGAGTTGCCTACAGACACCTCAAGCTATGCAAAGCATCTTCAGGAAAGGCTGGCTGAGGTACATCATCAAGTGCAAAGAGCTCTTAAGTTTTCAAGAAAGGTGATAAAGTGCAAGTATGATGCCAAGGCAAGTGAGATGAGCTTCCAGGATTGTGCTCAAGTTTGGTTATACAATCCTCAGCAAAAGAAGGGACAGTCACTGAAGCTGCAGAGCCAGTGGGACAGGCCTTACATTGTGCTGGACAGCATATCAGATGTAACGTATCAGATCTGGGGAGACAGAAAGTCTCGCCCAAAGGTGGCACCCATGAACCGTCTGTGGCAGCACCATGGGCCAGGACAGTACAGCTGGGATGTCTCCAAGGAATCATGCTCTTCTGCAGCCGAGGATGTTGAGGAGGGCTAAGGAGTGAAGTGCAAGAGGATGGTAACAGTTTCCCAAGAGAAGAAGTGCATCAGGAAGAGGACCAAGACATTCCAGGAGGAGTGGACTGTGTGGAGGAGCAGGGACGTTGTTGGAAACAGCATAGGAGAAGACCTTATAAGTTGAAGGATTAATTTGTGTACAATTAAATGTTTAGTTTTGATTAAGGATTATGTTCATATACACTGTGTTGCTTTGTCGGGACAACAAAGGACAGGGGAGTGGGTAGTGTTGAGAAGCAAGATTTGCTATACCTCATACCAATTAATCTGGCCAGGCATGTATGGCAACATTGTTCCTGCCGAGACTCTGATTGGCTGGAGGTGTTTGTTCCATTTCATTGTTGCTTAAACCGATACTCTCTTTATTATCAGATATGATACTGAGTTTGTTGACAATACAATCGTCAAAAGCAATAAGAAATCCGTTATATACTTAACAACAATGAAATTTGCGTAGGGAGATAGAAACATGAGTTAACAAAGTATTATAACAGTCCAAGTCAAGGTGAGCATTCAAACAATTCCTGTAAATTTCCGACACTCGATAATATAACAAAAATAAGGAAACCTGCTTAATCTAAGCGTTGGTGTAACACACATTTAAATTTTAAGATCAGTCCGCACCCTTAAATTGTGCCACAACTCTGAATAATTAAAAATTCTAATGAAAAGACGAGAAGTGCGGGGATGGAGGTTTGAAAAAATTGCAAAAATCAAAGTTGGCTAAAGGAAAACTATATCATTATATCTCCTCAGTTATCACAGTATGGACTGACCTTAAAATTTAAATGTGTTACATCAACACTTAGATTAAGCAGGTTTCCTTATTTTTGTTATATTATCGAGTGTTGGATTTTTACAGGAATTGTTCGAATGCTCACCTTGACTTGGACTGTTATAATACTTTGTTAACTCATGTTTCTATCTCCCTACGCAAATTTCATTGTTGTTAAGTATATAACAGATTTCTTATTGCTTTTGACAATTGTCGACAAACTCAGTATCATATCTGATAATAAAGAGAGTATCGGTTTAAGCAACAACGAAACTGAACAAACACCTCAAGCCAATCAGAATCTCGGCAGGAACAGTGTTGCCATACATGCCTGGCCAGATTAACTGGTATGAGGTATAGTCAGGTAGTCTGGAAGTTTCTCAGTGTTTCTGGTATTTTACCATTATGTGTCAGAGTTTCCAGTTAGCTTGCTATTGTGAGTATAGTTACTTCGTAAGTTGTAGGATACATTCATTTTTATGCTTTTTTTCTCAGTAGTGTTTTATTTATGTGACTACTTGTTAAATTATGTAATTTAAGTTTGTATGCTAAATAATTTAGTGTTATGCAGTGTAAGAAAACTCTGGCATGTTTTGGATGTCTCTGAATTGGTAACGGTTGAACCCGTCGCTCGCTTGCGAATGCACAAGAACTTTGTAGAAGTAACAGAACACTCTAGAATACAGGAAGCTAATATAAGGATGGGGAAGAGACTACAGCAAGTTCAGTCGGTTTTCAGTTCGGTTTGAGTGTAGTGCAGTGTCAGTGCAGTGCAATTTGTATATTTTCAGTGAAAATAATGAAGTGTTGTTGGCAAACAGTGAAGTGTTGTTGTAGTTTGTGTATCTCCAGTGCTTGTGAAAACAGTGAAGTTGGAAAGCAATAAGTGTAACTATTTGGAAAATAAAGACAGTGAACTTACAGTGTTTATTTCCGCCTCAGCTGACCTTGTGTGCTGTACGCCAAAGGGCTGCCCACAGGAAGAACAACTCACTGGGCAACGTCCTTCCTATACTGAACTACTGCTATTGGAGCCTGTGGGAGTGTGGGACAGGGACGTAACAGTATTGTTGGGCACTTGGGGGGGGCTCAGCCCCCAGTTAGGATGACAATACTTTTCTAGTGTGTTTTTTTTTGTGATTCAGTCTATTTTTACCATTATTTTTCTAGATAATTAATCTGTACATGGATGGGGTAATAAAAGACATACAAGGTAGGGTAGTGGATGTTGGAGTGGCCATGGTGAGAGAGGATAGTGTTTGGAAACTCCCTGTACTGTTGTTTGCAGATGATACTATGTTGTTGAGTGAAGACGAAGGGGAGCTGCAAGGCTTGGTGGATGAGTTTGAGAGAGTGTGTAAGAAACGGAATCTAAAGGTGAATGTAGGGAAGAGTAAAGTGATGGTCTTTGAGAGAGGTGAAGTTAGTGAATGTACAGCGAGGTTGGATGGTGAGGAATTGGAAAATGTGAGTACGTTTAAGTACTTGGGTAGTGTGATGAGTAAGGATGGAGGTTTGGAGGGTGAAGTGCTTGAAAGGGTACAGCAGGGAAGAAAGGTTGCTGGTTCTTTGAAAGCAGTGATAAGAAACAGGGAAGTGAGCATGGAAGTGAAAAAGTTATTACATGACAGTATTGTGATACCAACTCTAACGTACGGAAGTGAAGCTTGGACATTGTTGGAAGGACACAAGTCAAGAGTGAGAGCAGTGGAAATGAGTTATTTAAGAGGAGCCTGTGGAGTCACATGGAGAGACAGACTGACGAATGAGGATATAAAGGAGCGTTGTGGTGTGGATGTGGATGTGATAGGAAGCGTCATGAGGAACACACTGAGGTGGTTTGGCCATGTGGAGAGGATGGAGGGTGAAAGACTGATGAAGAGAGTGTATGTGAGTGAGGTGGAGGGGGGAAGAGGGAGGGGGAGGCCAAGGATGAGATGGAGGGATGGGGTGGAGAGGGGGTGTGAGTTGGGAGCAGGGCAGAGAAATGGCGGGGGACAGGGCGACTTGGAGGCGATTTGTTTGTGGCCACCCCAAACGGGATTGAGGCGTCTGGCAATAGATAGATAGATAGATAATCCTTTAAACAGTGCTTCCCCATTTAAAGGCCATGACTCCCCGCCCATCTCCTGTTGTTGTCAGAAGAGGGTGGGGATAACTCAGAAACAGTTGATTTGTGACAGATTTGAAGGTAAATTATGACTGATTCATGTAAAAAAAATATAAAAAAGTGAGTTTTACGCCAGGTACTCCTTTTTTGGATAAGGGCTAAGGCGTTGCCCCTGGGTAGAGGACTTTGGTTTGGAGCGTGTAGCATTTTATGACCGGATGCCCTTCCTGGTGTCTACCAATGACCCTTGGGTGGATTCGATCATCCGACCCTTCGGTCAGAGCGGAGCGCTCTAACCCACTGAGCCACATATATATATATATATATATATATATATATATATATATATATATCATAACTGAAATTCTGGGTTATTTGAAATGGCAAATGAAAAAAAAAATTGTACTTTCCAAATGCCATTGTCCATAATACGGCAAATGCACACCAATACTCATTTGGGCAACCGTATATCATATTTTTGTAATAACACTTACAACACAAACCAATTTTAATTTTCTTAGGATATTTGTACTTGATTACACAAGAAATGGCATGCCACATGGAGATACCAAGTTAGGTTAGGATAATACAATTTTTAATACTGATTTGTGACGGAAGTGTTTTGGATTACGATGATGTACAAGTGCCAACATAAATATCAATATACAGTACTTAACCATGGAAAATAATGGGGCAGTGAACAATGACTTTCAAAACCTAATAATGCAACCATTGGAGCCCAACTTTTCAGAATACATCGGAAGTTCAAAATTGACTGACTAAAGATTGTATTGATGTTTATGTCTACAGTGGTACATAATGGTATGCAGATGTAGTAAATATCAAAACTAATGAGCTCAGTTGACACTCAGAAAGCAGATATGCTAAAATTTACACAGACATCCACGACCACGCGAACCGAACCATTCAGTGAAATAATTCATTTCATAATAAGATGCTTCAATTATAATTTCTTTATCCTTATACACTGTGGCATAAGAATAATACTAACGATGGCACCTTACAATAGATATGCTATTAAAAATTAAAAAAATTTTAGTGAAAAGTTATAAATGGCAAAAGGCAACTCAAATAGCAGTTACTAAAAAATTGAATACAACAGGTTTTAAACATCAGTACAATCAGTAGTAGACTTTTTCACAAATAACTGTTCAGAATATTCAGTACACTGATTGAAATTAAAATATAGCAGTTCCCCTGATAATCCTCTACAAGATATAGAGGACATGTAACTGAATAAGGTTGTTAGATTTTTTAAAAATTAATTGTGAATACATTTGGTGCATAATATATTCTTCGACACATACCTGGCGAATTCAGTGAGCTTTATTCTCCACAGCAAGTGTATACTATGTTATAATACAGACACCATAACAAAGCTAAGTTTGCGCTATGTTGAGAGTGTTGGCATATCAGTGTCCGCTGAGGCTCCAAATTCATATAAGTATAGGAGCTTTGCAGATATTATTTAGAAATGTATTTTAAATATGCTTAGTCATGAGAATACCATAGGCATGTAAACTACGCCACAAAACGCCTATTTCTGTTTGAATAGCCAATAAAACATGTTTACAAATTTAGCAATTTCAAAACTTCGATTTACTTGTACTGTATACCAGCGTGTTGTACACATATTATTAAAGATTTCAATCTTTATATGTTAAAAAAAAAAAAAAAAAAGGAGGGGAGTACAACACTGTCCTTCCTTGCCATTCGTGATATCGAGAAGTTAGTATGCCTTTCAATGTGGCAACACTACTTCAAAGCTTTCTCATCATTTTGTACCAAAGTCGTTCATGGGAGCAGCTTTTGTTCCATAATCCTAATATAGCTGTTGTGTAAGCAAAAAGCAAAAACTTTTACAGTAATGCATGATGTAAACAATGTCAGAGGAAGGCATAAGTGGAAGCATCCCGAAACCAAGACGAGATTTCGTGGGCCAATGAAGTATTTTTGGGGGGTGACCGGGTGATGGGAGGACCCGGTAGTTGGGGACGGGAGGGTCATTACCACGCATTTTGTATAAACAACTTGGGTGCAATAGAAATTATTTCCAGGAAGTGAAAATGGGTATAATTTCTTTATTTCCACCGTTATTACAGTATATAGCAGTTTTAAAACTTTTAAAATGACATAATTGTATTTTAGCCGCTCTAAAAGCACGCTGAAGGAGCTATCCGTTCCCGAACGAATACTAGGATTTTTTTTTTTTAAATTCCCATTTTCTGTATTCGTCTGGGTGAACTGCATTAATTTGGCTCCGTCCGAACTGCAAGTGTATCTATGCAAGTATTAAAAGTAATCATTATCAGTAACATACACATAACTTTTCCCAATTTTTTGTAGTTTATAAGTGTTTTTATTATGTCTGTCCCGTTGTATGCGTTCGTGGATTAGAATGGAAGAAGAAAGTAGATTCGAACTGAATTGAAATATTTATTGTTGTGAAAGGTACAGAGTGCTAATAGATTTGCTCTTTGATGTTCGATTCGTATTTAGAATATGAGATACTGATTATCTGCAATATCATCTAGTATTGTGAAAAAAAAAAAAAATTGATTTGTGGGGTTGCGTTTTTTTCATTTTTTGTTGCCTCTTAAGGTTGGTAGTTTTTAATGGACCTTTTCCCATGTTTTATGTAATAAGAGGAACTATTTATGTATATAGGAAGCAAGATTCCAGCAGAAATAAATACTTTCCCATGTACTGAGATGTGTTCAATGGTAACAATTCCACCATACATGTTAACCATATTTTTGAGGTATCACAGTAGTCATAAATTTCAGTAATGTAAATTTTTTTACTTTCAACATCAGTTTCCTCCCAGTGAATTTAATGTATGTTTTAGTTGTATCAGACAACTTTAGGACTTTCTTCTTATTCTACCATAACACCTCAGTCAGATCCATGAGAGAGAAAAAATTTTAACCTAGCCCAACCAACCATCATTATAAAGAGCTAGTGTGGCAGTCTCCAGATGCAGTGTCATTAGTCAGGAAACACAAATAGTCAGTGGGAATTAAAATTTATTTGGGACAGAGGTGCTGTCACGGAAAAAAGCCACTGAAATGTCCGTAATAAGTATCTGGCACATCAGACTGACTGGGAGGTAATTAGCAAGAGGTAAATAATACTAGTGGTAGGTGGTGGCGACCATCATCCACTCACTTGATGTAATGCTGCCTACTTCTTCCTTAGCCTTTATCATTCTTTTTCTGTGCCTACCCTCCTCTCTTCCTGTTTCCCCCATCTTTCCTGTCCCTTTTTATTGCTTTTCTTTCCTTTACAGGTGGCCTTACATTGAGTGACAAGCCAAATGGTTTCCTGTAAGCCAAGAAACCATTTACAGTGCTGGGTGGTAACCATATAACCAAACCATACATGCTCCGTACGTGTCAGCAAGTGGGTTGGTGGAGGGTTAGACCCCCTCCCCCTAAAACAAATAGCTCAAAGTCAAATGGCTATCTCTTACGGGATTGTGGCGTCTGGCAGTCGATAAATAGATAGAAATAATACTTAAGCAAGTCCTCCAGATATCCCCTCCCTAACTGACTTCTGCCATATCATATAAAAGTCTCCCTGTTTGACCCTTGGTGTTCATGATCCTAGTGTTGGTGCTGATCACTAGGCACTAAGTCAGGAACTTTCGTATTGTATTGTTTATAAAGGGCCCAAAATGCTTGCATGCATCGGCCTTGGTCACCTAATGGCAGCTCTCCTCGCTGCTTGATCTCTGGCAGCCTCCTTGTTCAGTCCCGAATCCCTGAGGTCACACTTAGTCGCCTTGTCCTAGGTCTTTTTCAGTTTGCCTTTCACAACCCTACTCCTGACATTCACACTTATCTTCCACATCCAGTTGTCATTCTTCATTCTCCCCATATGCCCAAACGATCTCAATCTATCCCTCCTCGTCACAACACCAATACACCCCAGTCCCATCATTCCCCTCAGCTCCTCAGTTACAATCCTATCCTCTCCTAGTCCTCACATTCAAGGACACAGCACACATCCATCCAGCCATTGTCACCTTCGCATGCTTGAGTCCACGAATGTTTTGTTTCATTTTTATAAGAGCTCCAGCATGCTTGCTTGTGTCACCCTTGGTCACCTAATTTCAGCTCTCCATGCTGCTCAATTTCTGGCAGCCTCCCTGTTCACTCCCATATCCCTGAGGTCACACTCTGTAACCTCATTGCTGGTCTTTTTCAGTCTGCCTCTCGACCCAACCCCCAGTGTTAACACTTTTCACTTTCTGCACTCAGTTGTCATCCTCTATCGTCTCCACATACCCAGACCATTTCAGTCTACCTCTCCTCATCAGAACACCAATACACTTCAGTCCCATCCTTCCTGTTAACTTTTCCATCTTTAACCTAGCCCCCCCCAGCCTTGCATTCAAGGACACACTGCACATCCACTTAATCATTGTCATTTCTGTACATTTGAGTCTGCGAATATATTCTTCCTTTACTGCCCAGATCTCACTACCATGCAACATTATGCTCCTTACACATGCTAGGACCATCTGTGAAAACATGGATACTGTTTTAGTTTACTTTTGGTGTCAGTCACATCTTGGTAATTTTCCTGTGTGATTTATTTACATCCGACAGTTGTAAGACTTTTCTGTAACTCTTCCATCACGGCTAAACTTTAATTCCTGTAGATTATCTATGTACATTATATGGTGTTGCACACAGGGTTCATCATACTGGCCCTTTGTAAAGACACTAGGCAAGGCTGAGTTAATATCACTTTTATCACTGATTTGGGATGAAAACTTTGTAGACAAGAATACTTGCAGTTGTTCTGTATAAAGAGCCACACATAAAATTAGACACCTGGTAGTATGGCAGTAGGTCTCTTAGGATGAAATATGTTATGACCGTTTGTGGTTTGAGGCCTAGAGACAGACAGACAGATTTTTATATCAGGCAGTGTTTACCAGGGGTGTAGGTTGGTTGCCTTCCCTTAAATACACAGTATCTTGTACTATAATAGCTTAGCCTTGGGTCCTTAGGCTATGCTTACAAGAAGGGAATACAAGTTTACCAAAAATGTACAGTGTAAGTAACATCAGCCAGAATTACAGTGTGCCCTCTGTTTTATGATGAGAATGAATTTGAAGGGGAAAAAACAAACAAACGAAAAATCCATCGGATAATAACTCTTCGTTTAATGAATCAGTTACATCATGGATTCAGTGAGGATAAATTTTTGGCCATGGGTCTTTCACCTAACAAAATCTAAGAACATTTCCAACCCACCTCAGTTGGTTGTTACTGTACCGGTATTTCACATCAGTGCACTTCACATGCAGTTTGAAGTCCAGACTGTTGTCCCATCACAGACACTAACACACCCGATAGTGACCAAGTTCAAAGGCCTTCTTTGAACAAACAAATGACAGTACGTTTGTGTTGGTGATCATATAAGTGAAAACAGCAATCGTTCATTGATCACTGAGGTCAATGTATGATTGCTCAGAGGGGATAATATGGAGTTGGCTGTCATCATTTACCATTACCAGCTTCTTAATTCTTTGAATGTGGTGAACTTCTGTGAGCTGAATAGAATAATTATTCATAAACCAAAATATAAACTTTTCTCTGTCAGATATGTTATGATAGTATCAATATTTTTAATGCCCTAGGTTTTTCTTAATCATACCAAAATTTTGCCGTGTTAACCGAAAGAGAATGCACAGTAGGTAATTTGCGTTTAAAGGGTTAGTAGTAGTAGTATTTACAAGCTGGCCACTTCAGTTAGATGTTGTCAGTTTTTTTTTTTTTTTTTTTTTTTTTTTTTTTTTTTTTAAGGCTATGTTGAAGGATTGTCTGTGTTGTGATAGTGTGTAAATGTTCAGGCTGTGGTGAGAGGCTGCATTACAGTGTGGGCATATTGGATACAGCACTTTGTGAGTTGTATACAATAATCCCTCATCTTTTATGGTATGTACTTGACATTGTTGGCTCACATTTTGTGCAGGTTAGTAAGCCATCACAAAATACCAGTAGACTGTACTGTTTGAAGGTGAGCTTTGGGTTAATGCAACAAAATTTGCTGCTAAGTCATCCCAAAATATCCAGATTCAAATGTGTAATTATGTTGTGGGGCACTACAAAGGATTTGTAGGCTACTACATACCGTAGTTAAATTATGACTGGGAGCCAATTTGTAAGGGTTTCATTACTTCACAGAAACTCTGTTGTCACGGGTGTTGATGTGAAATAACCCACACAAAAGACCAGGGCTTACTGTATTATGTTGGATTTTTGATATTTGTCATTGTTAAAAAAAATCCCAAAACAATAGTTGTCTTGTTTTTGTGATAGGACTTGTCATTTTTGTAACTTGAATACTAACCGATAGTTGCATGAAATCTCATGATCATTGGTTATGAGGTTGGAATTAGTCTTCTTGGTTACTGCACAAAACAACTCCACTCTCCAGTCTAACTGTACAAGGCCATCAACTGATCTAGGGTTGCGGATCTTTGTCAGAGTAAAACACGCCATAAGCTGCCATAGTCCATTTCAGTTAAGGGTAGGTAACCTGCATCTGTTGTAAATTGGAATAAAGTATGTACCGGTACTTCTTTTTCTCATCAGGAAATGTCAAGGCAAACAATTTTAACACTTTTATTGCCCTAGATTTCTCATGAACATTTCAGAATTGTAAAATAGCATGCAGAGTTAGTATTTCAGAGCTAAAGAAATTTATTGTAGCAGTTATTGTGGTCCAAGGCCATTCTGGACATGGATGTGGCAATGTGGTGGATTGCAGGCTGAAGATGCCCTTCTCTTATAGTCCACCATCCACCTTTCAGGGGACTGAAAGGGAGTGTAGAGATGTTTGGAGATGTTGGTATAACTTAACAGCAGACCTGCAAGACTGTATCAGTGCCCCCAGATCAAGGTGGTCCATTCCATCCTCAGATACAGGGTTAATTATGTGATACTGTACACTGTGCATTTCTGAACCCTGTGTGTTGTCAGTTGTGTTTGTGTCCCAGTGTCAGATTAGGGTATAGTGTCAGCTGGTATACAGTAGTCTGTTTGCATCTGACAAAGATCCCCAACTCTTCAACTCAGTTCATTGCCAAGTGTAATCAGAGTGAAGGGTGGATTTGAATATTAACCAGGGAGACTAATTTCTGCCTCATAATTAAGACACAGAAAATCATGCAACCACGACTTATGATTGAAATTATGGGAGCGGTCCAGTTCCGTCAGATGGAAACAAGCCGACTCTAGTGCTCCAGATTTATCATAACGTTGATATTACTTGCAGATGTAATGGTGGTGAGGGGCAGCAGCCCCTTTGAATAGCAGGAGATCTGGGCGCTGCTGTGGTGTAATGATTAGGTACAGTACATCACCCTGGAAAAGCAGAGATGTGGGTGCAAGTCCTGTTGGTGGCTGCCTTGAATTTTTTCCGTCATTCCAGTTGATCCCCCTCAGTTACATAGGTACAGTAATTGTAAAGAATACTGGCACTACAGTCATCCCACGTTTTCCACAGATGTTAGGGAATGTACACACCCACAAATAACAAAAAACCTGAAATCACCCATTATCTGTAATTGAACTACAATATTTGACTGCCAAAAATCCCTTTGTGTTGCTCCAAAGCATCTTTAGATATTGGAATCAACATGATTAAAGTGTATTTTCAGTTTATTTAGCATCAGAGTTCGTAAAATCATTCCAAAATACATATTAAAAAGGTGTATTGTGCTATGATTTTCTCACCTGTGAATAAGTGTAGCAGGCAAAGTTGATAAACCACAAAAACTAGGGATGACTGTACATACATATACGGTACAGTAGATTTATATCATTAATAAAGTGCTTAGCTTCATATTGGTGTACCAGCTGATAAACAGGGTTCTTGCAGATTCTGGTGATATAGTGGAGATTAGGGAGGCAGCTAAAGGAATGTCAGTCATGCTGTAATGGCACATAACCAAATATATACTGTGTATATATATATATATATATTATAGCCTCACTATAACGGGCTAGTTGGGGTCAAATCCAGTCCAAAAAAAATGAAAGTCCGATAAAAGTGACATCTGGACTTCCCCCTGCTAACCTGGACTTTTATCAGACATTAGTCTGGATTGCACCAATGGTTTTTCACCTTGGCTTCACCAACTGTTTCCGCTACTATTGCAATACTGTGCCGTGTTAAAATTCACTACAATAATCAAATGGTATAATACTGTATATATAATAATAGTGTCCTGTAAACTGATAAACATGTCTTTTATTTACCATTCAAACAAACCCTGTACACAATACTGTGATACAGCATACTTTCTCCGTTAAAAATGGGGGAAGTCCATCCATCACCTGTCCAGACTGAAGTCGTATTTAGTGGACTTTTCCCAAAAAATAAGAATGATGTTACGGCTGCTCCAGACTGAGGTCAGGCAGTCCGGACCCCTTGTAGCTTGGTTGGACTTTTCCTGATATATAAAAATGTAGTCCAGTCAGCTCCTTGAGTCCGATAAAAGCAAATTCTGGTATACTGAAGTTTGTTATATCAAGGTTTTACTGTGTGTGTATATATACAGTATATATATATATTGGTGGTTGGTTGGGGCAGTCACCATCCACTTACTCTATGTAGTGCTGCTTTGTATGTCTGCCATTTCCTCTCCTGTCTTTCTTTCCTTCTTTCTTTCCTCTTCCTTCTGCGTACAGGTGACTTTACATTTCCTCTTCTGTCTTTCCTTCCTTTATTTTTTTTCTCCTCCTTCAGCCTGTGGGTGACTCTACACTGAGTGACTAGCCAAATGGTTTCCTGTACACCAGGAAATCATTTACTACACTGGGTGGTAACTATATAACCAAATTTTGGTGCCTGGTGGTTTAGTGGGTAATTACGGCACTCCAATCGGATTGAGCCGGTGAAGATTTATATCCAAGGGGTGGTTGGGGTTTATTGCTCACATGATGCCACTCAGGGATGAGTGAGGTTGGTCACTCTCATCTTAAATGTCAGGACCAACTTGCCTAGCCCCTGGCTCCAACGCTCCTCATGGGGCAACGTAGGATTGGATGATAGATAGTGCTGTAACTCCCAAACTACTGTATTGAGATTTTGCAATATGCCCATTTAGTAATGCGTATCCCAAACTACTGTATTGAGATTTCGCAATATGCTCATTTAGTAATGTGTATTCCGTATCGTCTCTGGAATACACCTCCTAATTTTTGCTACATATTTACTGAACACACTGTATATATCTAAATCTATATCTATCTATTTATCTATCTATCTATCTACCTATCATTTCATCGTTTCATTTTTAAAGGCTCCAACATGCTTGCATGCGTCGGCCTTGGTCACCTAATGGCGGCTTTCCACGCTGCACGATCCATTGCAGCCTCCCTGTTCAGTCCCTTAACCCTGAGGTCACACTTAATGACCTCGTCCCATGTCTTTCTCGGTCTACCCCTCATAACCCCACCCCCAGTATTAACACTTCTCACCCTCCTCACCCAATTATCATCCCCCTATCCTCTCCGCATGTCCAAACCATCTCAATCTACCTCTCTTCAACACAACACCAATACACTCCAGTCCCATCCTACCTCTCAACTCTTCCATCGTAAACCCAGCCCCCCTGGACCTTGCAGCCTATCTGTCTGTCTATCTGTCTGTCTATCTATCTATATAGTACTGTACTTTAAACATTTGACATATATATATTTAAACAAGCCAAGTGTGGAATACAGGCACTTAATTGATGAAAACTTGCTTTAATATTTCCCATGGTATAAGAAAGTCAGGAGTATCAAGTTGTTTGTTTTCCCCAGTGCAGTATTTTCCACCAGCCTGCTGTAACATGAGGATTGGTAACATTTAGGGAGGGAAAATAATCAGTTAACCTATTCTTCTGTTAAAAAAAAAAAAAAAAAAAAAAAAAAAAAGCTCCTATAAACAGTGGAAGCATTGTTAAGAATGAGTCTTTAATAGCCCTGTAAAGATGCTGGAATAGTGGTGTAAAAAGTTAGTCATGTGGGGATGTCCATACCCTGTGGTCTTGGTTGTACAGGCAGAACTTGTTACCCATGATTTGGAAATATAGTTGCTGATTACTTTGCAATATAATAGTTGCTGATTACTTTGCAATATATTTTTACTAATGTCAGGCAGCTTTATTGTGCTCAAGAGAAACCTATATATATTGCTTCCAAAATATCACGACTATCACAGGGAAGACTAAGCATAAAGAACATCCAAGCTATGATGGATCATTGTAGCCACATTGTTGACTGTCACTGCAGCCAAAGAGTTAACCATCAGGTGGACAAAGAATGATGTTTATCCATATAAAAAAATAAAGATTCCTTTGAGAACAAGGAAAATCTCAGATGACACTTACAGACTGTCCTTTTGTGTGTGATGTTTGCAGGTTTAGGTGCTGTAAGGTTGATTGCCATTACCATTTTACTGTACATTCAGTTTTTGAAATCTTCACCTACCAGCATAACTGGTAGACAGTACCTTTGTCAGAAAAAAAAAAAAAAAAAAAAAAAAAAAAAAACATTTCAAGTATGACAATGTATGTTGTGCTGGAGAAGGACGCCTTCATGTGATGGCACCAGCATAACTGAATGACTCCTCTGCCTGGTCATACAAACATCCCTCAACTCCCTCCTTACCACCAAAAGGAGGAGGGAGGACTGCAGGCAAAGGACAGTTTCAGCCAGCAGTTCACCTAATTCACTTTTCAATTGTTGGACCCTAAGCAAGGATGCAATAGTCCAGTGCATTTAGGGGTAGATGACCGTACTGCCTACTTTGGTGGCATTAAAAAAAAAAAAAAAAAAAAAAAAAAAGTGATTCAACTTCTGGAAGGTTGTCAGTCCAGATGGGGCATTCTGACCACTAGACCACCAGATAATGATGACAGATTTGCCAAGAAACATGTTTAGAAGAAGTCTGATGAGAGACAGACATGCTGAATATCTGCCTGTTTTACTGTATGTTATCATCATCATCATACAGTAATCATTATTATTATTATCATCACCATTATCATCATCATCATCATCATTATTATATTTTCCATTAATAAAGCAGTAGGTACTGTATGCTTCAAAAGTATGAGTAAGTAAATGTAGAAGAATAAGAAGTAGCAAGAGAGTGTCATACAGTGAACATAACCCCATTCTCACTCCATTTTACAGAGCTGATCAGCTGCCATTCTGCCTCAATAAATCACACTTCACCACTGGCCCCTTCATCCTGCAGTCCACTGGGTTCAAGTTCACAGCAGCAACAAATCCACCAGCCAGTACTTAACCTTTTCACCCTAATGATTTCTTTTAAAATGAGGGTGTGATGCTTGCCAGGAGCTGAGATATCAGAACTACAGAAACATTGCTGGACAAGAGGTTAGTGGAAATGCCCAGTTTTATTGTTATTATTGTTGTTATTATTATTATTATTATTATTATTATTGTTGTTATTATGAGAGAAGGGGGTGTGAGTTGGGAGCAGGGCAGTGAAATGGCGGGGGACAGGGCGACTTGGAGGCGATTTGTTTGTGGCCACCCCAAACAGGATTGAGGCATCTGGCAATAGATAGAGAGATAGATTATTATTATTATTATTATTACTATTATTCTCACTTGATGTAGTGCTGCTTTGAATGTGTGCCCTTTTCTCTCTTCCTTCCTTCCTCTTCTGTCTTTGTTTCCTTCATTCTTTCCTCTTCCTTCTGCCAGCGGATGACTTTACACTCTCTCTTTCCTCCATTCATTCCTCTCCCTTCTGTCTATGGTTGATGCTACATTGACAGCCAAATGGTTTCCTGTACTCCGGGAAACCATTTACTATGTTGGGTGGTAACTGTATAACTAGATTTTGATGCCTGGTGCTGTAGTGGTTAATTAAGGCACTCCAATTGGATTGAGCCGGTGAAGGTTTATATCCAAGGGGTTGTTGGGGTTTATTGCTTTCGTAATGCCACTCAGGGATGAGTGAGTCTGGTCACAGTTGTCTTAAATGTCAGGACCAACTTGCCCAGCCACAGGCTCCCATGCTCCTCATGGGGCAGCACTGGATTAGATGATGATGATGATGGTAATTTATTTGTTTATATATTTGTTTATTTTTATTCAGTATTGTACTGTGTTTATTGTTATTTTTATTATTGTTATTATTATTATTATTATTATTATTGACATGTGACTTGTTGCTAAGTCTATTTATCTACAGTAATCCCTCTAATATCCGAACGCCCAATATCCGAACATCCCCACTAACCGGACATAATCATCCTGGGATCCAATATTCCCAAAATGGGCCAAAAACTGCAAAAAATTTGAAAGAAATCTGACTTTTTTCCCTCCCGTGATTTGAAATTGCTGTATGGCGCCGAACAGCTGTTACACCATGGTCCCTTTACCCCTTCCTTCCTCCCCCTCCCCCCTCCCCTGTCAGGGTTGCCATTTGGTATTTTTCATTACCAAGTGTGGGCCAATTTGGTAATGAAAAATTCGTTTGGTAATGATTCAAAATAATGCATTACCAAATGGATTTTTCTCATGTATGAGGATACACAGGATGGAGATGGTGGATTGTTTGCTGTCTCTGATTAATCTGCTACCCTACATAGCATGAAAATAATCAACATGGTGTTAATTATAAGGAGAGTGATTACATGTATTTCCACTTGTATACCCCCTGGGCGTAGGGGGGTTTCAAGAATACTCCCCCAGTATCCCTGCTTGTCGTACGAGGCGACTAAAAGGGTTGGTGGTGGGTTAGTGCCCCACCCCGTAAAAAGAACTAACTAAAAAAGCGAACAAAGCGCCTCGGACCCGGACGGACCATACGTTGACGACTAAGGAACGGACAGAGGACATTCTTAGGGTGGGAACATGGAATGTGAGAGGAGTGAATGATGAAGTGAAAGAGAGAGAGATTGTTCAGGTGCTTGAGGATGCAAAAGTGGATATATGTGGATTGACTGAAACTAAATGGAAAGGTGAAAGGGTGAGAGAATGGGAATATGGTGTAGGTATATGTCCGGGAGTCAGTGAGAATGAGAGGGCAAGAGAGGAAGTATGTCTGATGATAAGCAAGAAGTGGAAGGAAAATATAAGAGAGTATGGAACAGTGGGTGCAAGGATTGTATGGGTGAGGATGAAAGTAGGTATACAAGCATGGGCGATTGTATGTGTGTATGCTCCAACAGAGGATCGAGTGGCAAGAGTGAAAGATGAGTTTTGGGCGAGAGTAGAAGCATGTATGGACAAGTTTGAGAGGAGCGAGAGAGTGCTGTTGATTGGAGACATGAATGGCAAAGTTGGGAATGTACGAGTGGATGGAGTGGTTGGTCAGTGGGGTGTGCCAGCTGAAGTAGATGGGAATGGTAGTGCTTTGGTGGACATCTGTGCTTGTAAGGGGTTGGCAATAGCCAACACCTACTTTCGTCATAAGATGATCCACCGGTATACATGGAGAGTGATGAGGATGGATGGTGAACTTGTTGAATGAAAGGCAATGATAGACTACGTGTGTGTGGATGAGCGAATGAGAAGACAAGTGTTGGATGCAAGAGTGTGGAGAGGGTGGGGGAATGGAGTCTCGGACCATCACTTAGTGATGGCCAAGGTAAAGATGCAAAGAAAGTGGTTGAGGAGGCGAAGGGGAAGACAGGAGGAAGCAGCTCCTGTGAGAAGAGTGGAGAAATTCCAAGATAGTGAGAAAATGACAGAGTATAAGAGCATAGTGGAAGAAAGATTGGGAAGGTATGAGCTAGAGCAGATGGAAGGGGTGGAAGACGATGTAAGATATTCACGGAAGAGATAGGCGCAGCGTGTGAGGCGGTTTGTGGAGTGAGGAGGAGATGCAAGGGTGTGCAAGGGACAGCATGGTGGAATGATGAGGTGAAACGAGCTGTGGAACAAAAGAAGAAGGCATATGGTGAATGGTTGGCGAGTAGAGGTAGGGGAGAAGATGAGAGAGAGAGAAGAGAGAGGTATATGTGAGCAGGAGAAGGGAGGTTAAGAGACTGGTGAAGGAGAGTAAGAAGAAAGTGGATGAAGAGTTTGGGAGGAATCGGAGTGTGAAATGGAGGGAGAGTAAGAAATTGTTTTGGAAGGAGGTAAAGAAAGTAAGGCAGTGTGAAAGGGGAAATAATAGGGGAGTGAAAGATAGGAATAATAGATTATTGGTGGAGAAGAGAGAGAAATTGAGGAGATGGAAGGAGCACTTTGAGGATTTGTTGAATGTAGAGAGTGAGAGCAGTGTGAGTATAAGTGGTTGGGGAATGGCTGGGAGAAGAAGAGATGAGAGGAGGGAGGAAGAGATCAGTAGGTCGGAAGTAGTGGAAGCGATGAAGAAGATTAAGCTGGGAAAGGCCCCAGGAATTGATGGAGTGTGTGGTGAAATGCTTAGGTATGGGGGTGAGATTGTTGTGGAGTGGATATGGAAGTTGTGTAGATTGGCTTGGGAAGAGGGAAGTGTTCCAGAGGACTGGAAATCAGGTATAATTGTTCCTCTGTACAAAGGAAAAGGGGAGAGAGAAGTATGTGGTAACCATAGGGGTATTTGCCTTCTTAGTGTGACTGGTAAAATATATGGTAGAATACTCATTGATAGGGTTAGGCATATGACAGAGGAGCTAGTTGGAGAAGAACAAGGGGGATTTAGGAAGGGAAAAGGGTGTGTAGATCAGATATTTGTTCTAAGATGTTTAGTGGAGAAGTATCTAGAGAAGGGAAGGAAAGTGTATGCCGCCTTCATGGACTTGGAGAAAGCTGATGACAGAATAGATAGGCAAGGTATGTGGAAGGTATTAAGAATATATGGAGTGGAGGGGAAATTGTTGAGTGCTGTAAAGAGTATGTACGAGGGAGCTAGGGCTACGGTGCGAGTGGATGGTGAGCTGAGTGAGTTCTTTGATCTCAATGTGGGACTGAAACAGGGGTGTGTGATGTCTCCATGGCTGTTTAATATATATATGGATGGGGTTGTAAAGGAGGTGCAAGGTAGGGCAGTGGATGTGGGGGTGGCCCTAATGAATGAGGGTGAGATTTGGAAGCTTCCGGTGTTGCTGTTTGCTGATGATACAGTATTGTTGAGTGAAGATGAATGGGAGTTGCAAGGTTTGGTGAATGAATTTGGGACAGTGTGTAGGAGGAGGAAGCTGAAAGTTAATGTAAACAAAAGTAAAGTTATGGTGTTTGAGAGGAATGAAGTCACAGAGTGTGCAGTGAGGTTGGATGGTGAGGATATGGAGAATGTGAGTGCATTTAAGTACTTGGGTAGTGTGATGAGTAAGGATGGAACTTTGGGGGATGAAGTACGTGAAAGGGTACAGCAGGGAAGGAAGGTTGTTGGTACACTGAAAGCAGTGATGAGAAATAGGGAGGTGAGTATGGAAGTTAAGAAGTCACTGCATGATAGTATTGTGATCCCTACCCTGACGTATGGAACCGAGGCGTGGACCTTGCAAGAGGGGAACAAGTCAAGAGTGAGAGCAGTGGAAATGAGTTACTTGAGAGGAGCATGTGGAGTGACATGGAGGGACAGGTTGACGAATGAAGAAGTGAAGGAACGTTGTGGGGTAGATGTGGATGTGGTTGAGAAGATAATGAGAAATACACTGAGGTGGTTTGGACATGTGGAGAGAATGGAGAATGAAAGACTGACTAAGAGGGTGTATGTAGGTGAGGTGGAGGGAGGGAGAGGGAGGGGTAGACCGAGGATGAGGTGGAGGGAGGGAGTTGAGAGGTATATGAGGGAGGGGGGGGGTGAGTTGGGGGGAGGGTAGTCAAATGGTGGGTGACAGAGTGACTTGGAGGCGTTTTGTCTGCGGCCACCCTTTGCGGGATTAGGGCGTCGGGCTATAGATAGATAGATAGATATATAATTAGTGAAGAATAAATGCTAGCTTTACAAATTTGGTAATGAAAAGTTAAATTTGGTAATGAAAGTTGAGGAGATTGGTACTGTGGCCGTTGCGATCTGGCAACTCTGTTACCCCGCCATCATCAACAGTCACAGCCAAACTGCGATTGAGAGCAGATGCTCATAGCAGTGCAAGTCACAGGTGCTTGTTTTTTGTGAATGAACAGTGAATAAACTGCAATACCTCGCCACTAGAACACACAGGAATTTACAGTGTTGTGCAGTGTTAAGAAATTAGAATTTAGAGTGCAGAGGATTAACTGTGGACTGTAAACTGGCGGTTCAAACCAGTCCAGGAGCCAGGGACTTGTAAGTACCCAGAATGTTTAATATTGTATAAACTCACCTCTAAAACCTCATTTTATGGTTCTTTTGCATTTATTTCAGTCTTTTATGTCCCATAATGGTGTGATTTGGGTCTTAAATAGGTGCAATGCATGTCCAGAGGGAGTTGTATAGGTGTTTTTCTGAGTTAGGGTCCATAAGTACAAGTCCAGGAGGCTGGGGCCCAATATCCAGACAGGATCACTATCCGGACATGCCTTTGGCTCTATTACGTCAGATATTGGAGGGATTACTGTATCTATCTATTGCCAGATGCCTTAATCCCGTACGGGGTGGCCACAAACAAATCGTCTCCACATCGCCCTGTCCCCCGCCATTTCACTGCCCTGCTCCCAACTCACACCTCCCTCTCGCATATACCTCTCCACTCCATCCCTCCATCTCATCCTTGGCCTCCCCCTCCCTCTCCCCCTCTCTCACATACACTCTCCTCATCAGTCTCTCACCCTCCATCCTCCCCACATGGCCAAACCACCTCAGTGTGTTCCACCTAACGCTTCCTATCACATCCACTTCCACACAATGCTTCTTTATATCCTCATTTGTCAGCCTGTCTCTCCATGTGACTCCACAGGCTCCTCTTAAATAACTCATTTCCACTGCTCTCACTCTTGACTTGTGTCCTTCCAACAACGTCCAAGCTTCACTTCCATACGTTAGAGTTGGTGTCACAATACTGTCTTGTAGTAACTTTTTCACTTCTGTGCTCACTTCCCTGTTTCTTATCACTACTTTCAAGGAACCAGCAACCTTTCTTCCTTGTTGCACCTTTTCAAGCACTTCACCCTCCAAACTTCCATCCTTATGCATCACACTCCCCTAGTTATTTTTTTTTGTATGCTGGTGATTTGGTGTTTGATGCAGAGAATGAAAGGGAGGTGGAGGAAAGATTTAGGAGGGGGAGAGATGGTATGGAGCACAAGGGCTTAAGAGTCAATGCTGATAAAACAAAAGTGATGGTATCAAGGGCTGGTGGCATTATTATCATAAAAGAGGGAGAGTGGCCATGTACTATTTGTCACAAGGGCGTGGGAAGTAATTCCATCTTGTGCCATGTCTGTGATAAGTGGGTGCATAAGAGATGTAGTGGTATCAGAGGTACACTGCGAGATAATGCTGATTTCATGTGTGCAGCATATCAGGGAGAGCATGTGGGTATTGCCAAGCATAAAAGGATTGAACTTGCTGGTGAGTCTCATGAGTGTGTGGAAGAGTTTTGGTATTTGGGAGACATGTCATGCACTGGAGGTGGGGCAGGAGCAGCTCTGTGGCTAGAGTGAGGAGTGGTTGGAAGAATTTCAGGGAGCTGTTGTCTCTCCTGACGTTGAGAGGGCTCTCCTTCAGTGCTATGGGATCTTTGTATGCAGCATGTGTTGAGAGAGTGTATTGCTGTATGGTAGTGAGACCTGGGCAGTAAAGGAAGAGGATATTCACAGGCTCAAATGAATAGAAATGGCAATGATTAGGTGGATGTGCAGTATGTTCTTGAGTCCAGGGCCTGTGGGGGGCTAGGTTTATGATGGAAGAGTTGAGAGGTAGGATTGGACTGGAGTGTATTGGTGTTGTGATGAGGAGAGGTAGATTGAGATGGTTTGGTCATGTGAAAAGGATGGGGGATGATAATTGGGTGCAGAAAGTGAGAAGTGTTAATGTTGGGGGTAGGGTAGTGAGAGGTAGACCGAAAAAGAACTGGGATGAGGTCATTGAGTGTGACCTAACCGATAAGGAACTAAATAAGGAAGCTGACAGAGATTAAGCAGCATGGAGAGCCTCCATTAGGTGACCAAGGCCAATGCATGCAAGCATGTTGGAGCCTTCAGAAATGAAAATGATTATTATTATTTGCTTTGTATCCTCAAGGTTCCTAATATGGTTATGTCAGTGAATCTTTGTATGTGGCTGGGGCAGTGAAGACATATTTATTATTTCATCTGAACTATGATAAATTGTGTGATTGTTTTGTAAGTGTGGCCCCAGGTATTGTTGGTATAATTCTGTATTGGCATCTGTGGCATGCTAGATCTGTTTTTCCTGGGACATCATCATCTTCATCTTCATCGTCATCAGCATCTTATGCATCATCATCATCATCATTATCTTCATCATCATCATGTCTGACACTGTGCTACCTTTTAGGAACCTAAAGATGGGACGGCCCTGAGAGAATTGCCTTCAGGTGACAATTTCCTTGCATGGCTCTCTCACTACCATACAACCACCAGAGTGAAGTTTGGCTGCAAGCATGATTATGTTACCTCCCATACAGTTTCCATGCATAGGCAGGAAATCTAACCACAATACAGATAAATAAGAGTAAAAGTGCAAGCTGTAACGTGTGTATCATAAAAAAATAATTTCATCAGTGCAGAGAAAAAACCCAAGGATTGAATCCTGCAAAAAAAATTTCTTTTCAAAGAAAAGTGTAACAGAAGAGAGCCGTGATCAGTGGTTCATGTACTAGATGCCACGATCCCCTGGAGGACCATTGTACTTTTCCTGGGGGGCCATGGAGTAACTTTGATTATCAGAACTCTGATGATAGAATTTTCCAATAATTTTCTTAAAGCAGTATTTTTGAGGAATCTTTTTCTGTCACCTGTTTGATGCAGAATATTCCCAGAAACAATGCAAGATTAATTTGTGAAATGTAGATGCAACTTATTTTCCAGAAACACTTTTGTACAGAACAACTTGACTGAGTTTGGTGTAAGAATGGGATGCTACCGTGGTATCAGCAGATTGGCTGTATGGGTGTTTCTTTCAGTTTTGTCTTATCTTTCCATGCATTTTTTTTTTTTTTTTTACCTGCTAAGCATCAGAGTAAAAAAAAAAAAAAAAGTGGTTCTACTTGAAAGATGATTTCTTCTGTAACCTCTCTGTGCCTTAACCACCAGTACCAAGTCATAGCTGCATGAAATTCAGTTAGCTTTAGTTATTAGAGAGGAACACATCTCCATGGTTACTGGTTAAACTTACCCTCCAGTCTGACCATTCTTGTCCATCAACTGAGCCGAAAGGGGTTAGGAATGATTGTCAGGCTAGATGGACAAAGTGCTGGACTCCCTAAACAAATGTTTGCATAGCCTGGCAGAGACATCTTGGAACCCTGTTGCGAAATGTTACTGGGCCCTAACCAATTAACAATACAGGTATGGTAACCCCCCGTCCTCACCAATCTTCCATGATAAAAAGTGAATAAATAGATAAATAATTAATCTAATTATGTTTATTTTCAACTATAAGTTGATGTAAAGTAATCTGTTCACTGCAAGAAAAAGGTAAATATTATTAGATCTAATAATTGTACAGTATTACAGAAAAAAAAAATACTTATTGGCAAAGCTGGGCACCACAAACAAAAATTCACTTCTGCAATTGGATAGGCTATCCAGAAACTCAAACCATTACCTTCTGCAACCGCATATCTGCAAACTTCTTGAAATTTGCGAGTCCAGAGATGCAAACACGAATGCAAACCATTTGTGTCCCTTTCAGTACCACAGCATCAGTTTACTTTTATTCTGGATGCCAGGAGAGGACTTTATTAAGTTTAGGATGATAATTTTCCTAATCTCGGGGTTAAAAGTTATCGCTAGTTACTCATCCACAACAGTTATATCTCTATTCTGACTAACAATAGGTGACTTTATTAAGTTTGGAAATTGTCTGTAGTACTGAATGGGATATATAAAATTACATTCATAGTAAAACTAAAGTATGAATTTTAAATATTATTATATTAATACATTAGACAGTTTTTACTACAAACCATGGGTAAATCATTCACTGTTGTAGATAAAGGAATTAAATTATTACACCTCGCAGCTCACACTTGACAGGTTGACACACCAGTCCACCTCTTTTCTTGGACTCTAACCTCCTCAGTCCTCGCTCCTCAGTCACAGTCATACTTCTTCAACAGCTGAGACAACTCCATCCTGAGCAGGTCCATGTTGCCCTTCATAAAAACATACCTCTCAAAGTTCATAGAGGTCAGGCTGATTTGTGTGCAAGTTTGCTTCTGCAAATGCAAAACCGCTATTTTGCATAAAATTTGTTGCAAGTGCAAATCCACAAATGAAATCACTCTTCTGCGGTTGTGGAATTTGTGGTTTGTGGAAGTGATTGCGGAAGTGCCCAGCTCTGCTTATTAGTAAGTCCTTGGTTAGCTTTCTAGATGGGCCCAGACCCTGATGTTTTGGTGCCATCACCAGCCCGCTCTTCCATGCCCTGATGGAAGTGGGCCACTACTACAACTTGAATACTAAGTTGTGGTTGCCTGAAATTGAGTTGATCTTAGTTATGAGTTATTATTATTACTTGCCTAGATTGAGTCATCAGTTGTGATTAACACTCGCCTGTTAATATTAAATACAACTACAGAATATGCATCTGTCTGTCTACAGTATAGACAGACACCTTAATCCCACAAGGGGCGGCCACAAAAAATTGTCTCCATGTTGCCCTGTCCCCTGCCATTTCATTCCCTCCACTCCCCCAACTTACATCGGTAGAGAGTTGGTCTGCAGTCCTAACGGACCCAGGTTCAAATCCCGCTGGGGCAGGGAACTGTTTAAGGGTTTGAATTTCATAAAAATCAGACTTTACTGATCTACCAGAAGACCCGCCGACATGTCATAAAAATACCTCCTCTAATACCAATACACCAGTCCTGTATGAGACAGCCCTAGCATGTATTCAGTATGGACGGTGGGTGTTAGCACCGAAGTGGTGACATGTAGAGGTGTGCGGTACGTAGGAGAGCTACTGGGCCTTGAAAGTAGGCTGTGAAGCCTATGCCCAGAGTCGGACACATAAAATATATATATATATATATATATATATATATATATATATATATATATATATATACCTCTCTACTCCATCCCTTCCTTGGTCTACCCTTCCCTCTCTGCCCCTCCACCTCATTCACATACACTCTCCTAGTTAGTCTGTCACTCCATCATCTCCACAGAGTATAAAGATAGACATGGGACTGTAACAAACTTTCTGTTACCCAAGTTCTCCTCATAATGACAGCCAATCAGCTGGAAGAATGGAAACTCAGGTAGGCTTCAGTTGCAGGGTTCAGATGAGTTCACCATAGTGCTAATTTTCTCTGGTAACTAAGTGCACCTGGCAATATTATATAATAGACTAGCAGGGGTACCCAGCGTTGCTGGGCCAAAAAGACGAATACTGTAATCCTATTTGTTCCAGTTCAATCTTTCTTTCTACTCCAGAAAGACCCTGTACCTCCTGTGCCTTTGCAGAAGGATTATAAGATGTCCAGGATCTTTCTGTTTCAGCTTTTGCAGACTAATGCACAGTATTTGTGCGCACTTGTTTACTACCTGTATTACCAGTTACCTCAAGTGACCTCGGAGGTCAGCCTCACGTAGCCTGTGTCCGAACTGGAGGTCATGTGAATCTCCATGCCAAAAATTGGGCTGCTGGGTCCAGTCGTTCAAGTGTTTATTACCGGTGACCCCAAATGACCTCCAGCCAGTGACCCCAAATGACCTCAGCAGTCAATCTCATATAGCCCATGTCCAAACTGGAGGTCATGTGAATCTCCCTGCTAAAAATTGGGCTGCAGGGGTATCCGACGTTGCTCGGGCCAAAAAGGCAAACACTCCACCAGTGACCTCAAATAATCCAGATCTGAATTTCGACCTGCCTAAGACCATCCTTGGGTCACCCTGATTCAGAATACATATCGTATGGGTCTGGGGGTCTCTGGCCCTTGGTTTGGGCATGATTGAAGGAGAGACAAACAAACAAAAGCAATGCGGCTTAATTATATATATGGTACTGTATGGGTAAAACACTTCATATGAAGTGATGTTGCTTGATAGGTTTGATCCCTAAGAGGTGATTTGAAGTTTTTTTTTGGTCGTGTAATGCCACCATGGAGAGTTAACTTGTCATCTTTCCTTGAATATACTGGACTGTAGTAGCCAAAGTTGGGCCATTGTGCCTTAAAGGGGATAATGTCAGGTAGGATGTTTTTACTTTACTCTGCTGTTTGTAACTAAGGATTTTGTTGATATAGTGCCAAGTTGTTCAAATACAAGAATTATACATTACCTGCAATAGCAAGGAGCTACAGTGGATTAACTGGTAGCATACACATCTTGCTATGCATGTGTCTCAAGTTTAGAATTCAAACTTGTGCTGTGGCTGACATTTACAGTGGGTGCTGATATCACCGCACAAGATACCCTTTCGTATCCTTACATATACTGTACTGTACTGTATTTGTACTGTGTTGGTCTTGCTAATGGCCTATATAGAATCTAATCCACAATAACTTATTAATTACAACACGACATTCACATACAGTATGTCTCTTCCTACTGACACTCCTCCCCCATTTGTACTATGCCAGCATAGTAGAAGATTGATTCTAGTTATGACTTCAACCAGCAAGAGGATCTGGTCCTGCTGTGGACCAAATATGAACTGATAGATACAGACACATTTGGAAATGCTGCTTATTGTGGAGATAACACTGTTTCTGCCTGACTTGCACCCGTGTTAGGTACAAGTAATACAATACATATATGTGTACATGATGGTCCATATATAATGTGATGCTCATCTTTTAATTCACCGGTGACTTCTCTTCAGTTGCAGAAATGGCTCAGTCACCATTATCATTGTCTGCCATGTACCTGTACTGTAAAAGCAGATGTGCCTGTGTGTGTGTGTGTGTGTGTTCTTACCTTACCTAATTGTTCTTACCTAATTGTATCTTTACAGGAATGAGTCAAGCTCGTACTGTCCCGTGTCTTAAACCATATTTATCGTACATATCCTTAAATTTGTGAATTGTTTTGGCATACACTATTTCATTCGGTAGTGCATTCCATTGATCAATTGCTCTGTTTGGGAAACTGAATTTCCTTACGTCTTTATCACCTCTCCTTATGCAATTTTTTTCAGTGTCCTCTTGCTGATGCTTCTCCATATGTTAAGTAATCATTTATGTCTATTTTCTCCTTTCCTGATATGCATTTATATAGCATTATCATGTCACCTCTTTTCCTTCTTTCCTGTAGTGTTGGTAGATTCAGTTTATTTAGACTTTCTTCGTAGCTTAGGTCCCTTAAGCTTGGTATCCATCTTGTAGCGGCCCTTTGAACTTTTTCAATCTTATCTATGTGCTTTTTGAGATGAGGACTCCAGACTACTGATGCATATTCCAGGGTTGGTCTAATAAATGATGTTATTATCCTTCTTAGCATGTCTTCATTTATGTATGTGAATGCTATTCTCATATTTGCAAGCAGTGTATACATGTTCCATACCTTCTCGCTGATGTGGTCAGCCGGAGATAGTCTGTTATTGATAATCACACCTAGGTCTTTCTCTCTTTCTGATGTGTATAGGGTTTTATTTCCTAACTTATAATCCCAATCAGGTCTTTTTCCACTTTTACCAAACTTGATTACATGACACTTGTCCACATTGAATTCCATTTGCCATGTACTACTCCATTCATGAAGTTTATTTAATTCTTGTAGCTCCCTAGTAATTCTCCTTTGTATTTTTGCATCATCTGCAAACATATTCAGATAGCTCTCATTTCCAGTGTTACTGTTTATATCATTTATATACACTAAAAACATGATTGGTGCCAGCACTGAACCCTGTGGTACTCCACTAGTCACTTATTTCCATGATGAGTAGTTTCCTCTTAGTACTGTCCTCATTTCTCTTTTTATGAGAAAGTCTTGCGTCCAACAAAACAGTTTGCCTCGAATTCCTCCTTGATGGTACAGTTTCCATAAAAGTCTTTGGTGTGGTACTGTGTCAAAAGCTTTCTTGAAATCTAAATAGATACTGTCCACCCATCCTTCCCTTTCCTGTATTGTGTTTGTTACTCTGTCATAGTAGCTCAACAGATTAGTAACACATGATTTTCCTTTTCTGAAACCAAACTGTCTTTCTGTTATCATACTGTGTTCTTCTAGATGATTTACCCAAGCTTTTCTTATAAGTTTTTCTAATACCTTGCTTACAACACTGGTCAGTGATACTGGTCAGTAGTTGAGTGGATTTTGTCTATTTCCTTTCTTGAATAAGGGGACAATATTTGCTTTTTTCCAAATATCAGGTAGTTTACCTTGACTCAAGGATTTCTTGAAAATTAAAAATAATGGTTTACATAACTCCTTTGCACATTCTCGTAATATCCAACATGAAATTTCATCAGGACCACTTGCTTTTCCTCTGTCTAATCTACTTAACTCCTCCTGTATTACTTTTTCTGCTATTTGTATATCTGGTAGTATGTGTGGACATGTGTGTTCCACATAGTCCCTCCCAAAAATTTTTTTCTTCTGTAAAAACTAATTGGAAATTCTTATTTAGTGCTTCACAAATATCTTTCTTTTGTGTATAAGTGATTCCCTTGTCCGTAATGGATTGTATAATATCTTTTACTTTAGTTTTGCTTCTGATATAGCTGTAAAACAGCTTTGGTTGATCACAACTTTTATTTATTATATCCTCCTCAAACTGTTTTTGGGCTTCCCTCCTTATTCTTGTATAGTCGTTTCTTGCCTGTTTGTAATTATTATACGCCCTTTCACTATTGTGTCTTCTGTATCTGTTCCACAACAAATCTCGTCTTTCTTTTGATTTTTTACATTCTGTATTGAACCATTTCTGTATTTTCTTATCTGCTTCTTTGTGCTGTGGGATGTACTTCTGGACTCCTATTTCATAAAATTCACAAAATTTTTTATATACAGCATTTAAATCTTGTCCTCTAAGCTCATTTTCCCAATCAACTTCTAAGAAATACTTCTTTAGGTCTTGATAATTTCCCTTTTTATAGTTTAGGCTCTTTTTGTAACTATCATTGCTGTTTACTATGTCATATGCTATCCTGAAGTTATAATTTAGAACTGCATGATCGCTTTTGCCGAGTGGAGGGTGATATATTAAACTGTCAATATCATTTTCTTGCCTTGTAAATATTAGATCTAGCACTGAAGGTACATCAAGTCCTCTTTTTCTGGTGGTTTCCCTCACATGTTGCGTTAAGAAAAACTCTTGTACGAGATCCAGGAGCTTTTGGTCCCAACAGCTTTCTTGGCTATTTATATCTAGAGTATTCCAATTTATATTTGTATTGAAGTCCCCAGTTAATATAATTCTTTCTGATTTCTCTTCCATTTTATGTAGCAATGATTTTACACTCTGAATTGTACTCTCTGCCAGGTCCTCATATTCATCTCTTTCCCATGTGTTTGATCTCGGTGGCATGTACAAATTGGCTACAATTACTTTACCTTCAGATGTGTCGATCTCTACTGCAATCAGTTCTACTTGTGATGGTATATCTAGTTTTATTTCCTTGACTTTTAGATTTTTCTTTGTTAATATTATAATTCCTCCTCCTTTTTTTAAATATCTGTCTCTTCTCCATATATTGTATATTGTGTGTGCGTGTGTGTGTGTGTGTGTGTGTGTGTGTGTGTGTGTGTGTGTGTGTGTGTGTGTGTGTAACCTGCAAGGTATCATTTTGGTGGCGGCTGGGTGGGAAGCATGGGCAGGTGAGTGGGATGGGCAGGGTGAGCAGTGTGGGTGGGCAGCATGAATGGGTGGTTGGGAGGGTGGAGGTGAGTAGGGTGGAGTGGATAGCTAGGTAAGTAGGTGGGCAGGCAGGCAGGATAGATGGGGTTTGGTCAGCAGAGTGAGCACTGTGGGTGGGCAACATAGGTGGGTGGTTGGGAGGGTGGATAGGTGAGTAGGGTAAGAGTGGGTGGGTGACTGGGCAGGGTGTTTACATGGGTGGGTGGGGTAGATGAATTGGTGGATGGGTCAGTGGGTAATGGGAAATAGGTACATGAGAGGAAAATTGATTGATGGGGAAAATTAGTTCATTGGGAAAGCAGGCCATGTTGAAAGTAGGTCCATAAGGGGAAACAGATGTGTAATATATAGATCATCCCGTGTAGGGGTGAGAGAAGAATTCAGGAGAGAGAGAGAGAGAGAGGAACAGTATTGGTAGTATTAAAGTGAAAAGTGGGAGTGGGTAAAATATACACACACACCCCGGCAGAGAGAGAGAGAGACAGAGAGAATCACTTTACCCTCGCTCTTCACGCCGTCAAGACCTCAGTCTCCAAGCTCAGTCTGTCACAACTTTTAACTCACCAAGCACAAGTACTACCACAAGTACCACAGCTGACGCTAACACACAGTGCACTAGTATCACCACAACTACCACAACTAACACCACCACATCACAACTTGCAACTCTCTGTTTATCACCTCAGCACATCCGCCACCACAACTACCTACGACCACTTCAACCACTGCTACCACCACAACTACCACCACCTCAGCAACCACAACCACAACAGCTACTGCCACAACTACAACCACCTCAACACTCACATCCACCACAACCGCCACCACTCCGGGTACCACAGCCACTGCCTCTACAGCTTCCACAAGCTCAGCAGCCACAACTACCACAGCTGCCACCACATCTACCACAACCTCAACTATCAGAACACCACTTCACCTACCACAACCAACACAACTACCACCGCCCCGACCACCACAACTACCAGTATGTCAGAGAATGGCACCATGACCGTGTTACCTTCACTGCTAGACAGTCCGGGCAGTAATAGCTTTTCTGCCCTGCACCTGGACGCCGTGCAGGTGGGTGAGAGAGAGAGAGAGAGAGAGAGAGAGAGAGAGAGAGAGAGAGAGAGAGAGAGAGGGAGGGAGGGAGGGGTATGGGAAGAGGGAAAAAGCGTGTGTGTGTGTGGAGAGAGAGAGAGGGGGGTATGAGAAGAGGGAAAATGCGCGTGTGTGTGTGGAGAGAGAGAGAGAGAGAGAGAGAGAGAGAGAGAGAGGGGTATAAGAAGAGGGAAAATGCGTGTTTGTGTGTGGAGAGAGAGGGGATGGGGAAGAGGGAAAATGCGTGTGTGGAGAGAGAAAGAGAGAGAGACAGTATAGGAAGAGGGAAAATGGTTGTGTGGAGAGAGAGAGAGAGGGGGGGGGGATGGGAAGAGGGAAACTGCGTGTGTGGAGAGAGAGAGAGAGGGGGGTATGAGAAGAGGGAAAATTCGTATGTGTGGAGAGAGAGAGAGAGAAAGAGAGAGAGAGAGAGAGAGAGAGGTATGAGAAGAGGGAAAATGCGTGTGTGTGTGGAGAGAGAGGGGATGGGGAAGAGGGAAAATGCGTGTATGGAGAGAGAGAGAGAGAGAGAGAGAGAGAGAGAGAGAGAGAGAGTATAGGAAGAGGGAAAATGGTTGTGTGTGGAGAGAGAGAGAGGGGGGGAGGGATGGGAAGAGGGAAAAATGCGTGTGTGGAGAGAGAGAGAGAGAGAGTATGGGAAGAGGGAAAATGCTTGTGTGTGGAGAGAGAGAGAGAGAGGGGGGGGGTATACGAAGGGGGAAAATGTGTGTGTGTGTGTGTGTGTGTGTGTGTGTGTGTGTGTGGAGAGAGAGAGGGTATAGGAAGAGGGGAAATGAGCGCGCGCGCGCGCGCGTGCGTGCGTGCGTGCGTGTGTGTGTGTGTGTGTGTGTGTGTGTGTGGAGAGAGAGAGAGAGAGAGAGAGAGAGAGAAAGAGAACGTGACTGAGCAAGTGTGTACCGTATAAAGAGGTGAGGTTGAATGATTCGGCCCTTAATTACATTATGCGAGCAACCTCATGCTTCCTTGAGCTGCGTTATGTGACCCGGCATGTTAGTCCCTGAGCTGCATTTTTTTTTTTTTTTTATGCGAGGAAGAAGGAACCAAAGGCCATGAGCCCGCAGTAACAGTTCCCTCCAAGAGAAAAACAATATACAATATAGAGCCAAATTCAAGATCCGATCATTTTGAGATGCCTGGACACACTGCGTTTGAAAGACTGGAGATCATAGGCAGCAGGAAATACAGACAGAGGGAGACAGTTCCAGAGCTGACCTGTTGCATAAATGAAAGACTGGGAGTAACGGTTAACTCTTGCATTAGAGAGTTGGACAGAAAAAGGATGAGAGTTTGCTGCCAGACTGGTGCTACGCGCCCGTCGTAGAGGTGGAGGAATGCAAGCAGACAGTTCAGAGGAGCAGTGACCATTAAAGTAGCGATAGAAAAGAGATAAAGATGCAACAGTGCTGCGAAGAGACAGATGTTGAAGGGAGTCAGTAAGAGGAGGAGCGTTAATGAGACGAAAAGCCTTTGACTCCACCCTATTGAGAAGAGCTGTATGAGGGGAGCCTCCCCACACATGAGAGTTGTACTCCACACAGGGGTGGATAAAACCCCTGTATAGAGTCAACAATTGCGCGGGGGTAAAGAAAGAGCGGAGTCGGCTTAGCACACCCAATCTCTTGGAAGCAAATTTTACAAGAGATGTAATATGATCTTTCCAAGATAAGTCCCGAGTAAATGAAACCCCAAGCATGTTCAAGGATGATGCAGGATTAAGCTGAATATTATTAAACATTAGTGGGTATACCTGTGGAAGATTTTGTCGGGTTGATAGGTGTAAGAACTGAGTCTTGGATGCATTAAAGGCAACCATATTATTTTTACCCCAGTCAGAGATACGAGCCAAGTCAGACATTAGGTGTGCCATAGCCTCATCCCTTGTTTGTTGAAGTAACTGTTGAGATGGGCGTTGCGGGAACCGAATGGAAAGGTGAAGGGTGGAGTCATCAGCGTATGAGTGGATAGGGTTAGATGTACAGCTTAGAAGATCATTGATGAATAAAAGGAAGAGAGTTGGTGATAGGACAGAGCCCTGAGGAACACCACTGTTGATAGATCTAGGAGAAGAACGATGGCCGTCTACAACAGCGGCTATAGAACGACCAGAAAGGAAGCTAGCGATGAAGGCACAGATAGAAGGATAGAAACCGTAGGAGGGCAGTTTGGAAATTAAAGATTTATGCCAGACTCGATCGAAAGCCTTTGAGATGTCAAGTGCAATGGCAAAGCTTTCGCCAAAGTCCCGAAAGGAGGATGACCAGGAGTCTGAAAGGTAGGTGAGAAGATCGCCAGTGGAGCGTCCCTGACGGAACCCATACTGACGATCGGAAAGAAGGTTGTGATAGGAAAGATGCCTTGAAATTTTTCTATTAAGAATTGACTCGAAAACTTTTGAAATACAGGACGTTAAAGCAATTGGACGATAGTTGGAGGGTTGGGAGTGGTCACCCTTCTTTGGGACTGGCTGAATGAGAGCAAACTTCCAGCAAGAAGGAAAGGTACAAGTTGACAGACAAAGACGAAAGAGTTTGCCTAGGCAGGGTGTAAGCACAGAAGCACAGTTCTTGAGAACAACAGGAGGGACCCCATCAGGCCCATATGCCTTGTTAGTACTGAGGCCAGTGATGGCAGAAAATACATCAACTGAAGAAATTTTAATGTCAGCCATGAGGAAGTCAGAGGGGGGAAGAGATGGAGGAACAGCATTATGTGACCAGCCTCATTTATCCCTGAGTTGCATTATATGACCAGCCTCACCAGCCTCATTTGCCCCCACTAATCCCGATCTACCCTTTTGTGTGTGTGTGTGTGTGTGTGTCCGACTCTGGGCATAGGCTTCACAGCCTGCGCTCAAGGCCCAGTAGTCCTCCTGCATGCTATACACCTCTCTACATGTCACCACTTCGGCGCTAACACCCGCCGTCCATACTGAATACATGCTAGGGCTGTCTCATACAGGACTGGTGTATTGGTATTAGCGGGGGTATTTTTACATGTCGGCGGGTCTTCTGGTAGATTGGTAAAGTCTGATTTTCTTAAATTCAAATCCTTAAACTGTTCCCTGCCCCAGCGGGATTTGAACCTGGGTCCAGTAGGACTGCAGGCCACCTCTCTACCGACTGAGCCACCACCCTAACCTAACCTAACTTAACCTAACCCAACCCAACCTAATCCAACCCAATCCAACCCAACCCAACCCAGCCCAACCCAACCCAACCCAACCCAACCCAACCCAGCCCAGCCCAACCCTACCCCACCCCACCCAACCCAGCCTAATCAACCCTAACCCAACCCAACCCAACCCAGCCCAGCCCCGCCCCGCCAGATCTCTCCCCACTAACCACAGAAAATTGTCGTGTATGTCGTACGCTGGTTGGCTCAGGTCATAGCCCAACTTATAGATAAAGTATTATAGAATGTAATTTTTCCCTCTCAGTCATTCCTATGAAATTACCATGTCAGTTATTCCATGCTGCATGGTAGCTCTTCTCGTCTTTTCGTGTAGGGTTTGGGGGCGGGGGCAGCCTTCTTGCTTCACTATCCTTATCCTTCAGCATGTAGAATTAGATCTCGTAATCACAGTCTACTCTCTTAACAAACAGCCTCGAAAGGACTATAAGGTCTGTTGCTGTTTGCTTTTCTTTGTATTCCTTTGTATCCCCTCTCCTCTCCACATCATCTCCCCCCTCAAGAGCGCAGCTAGACATTTGGGGGCTCGGTTTTTTTTTGCACCTTGTGGCTTCCTCCAAAATCTGCTAAGGTTTGATGCAGAATTTACAGAACCCTCTTTTTTTTTATTATTATTGCCTTCATATCCGTCATGCGAATAACTAAACACTAATTAAAACTGAAAACAACACATGAACTAAAGTAAGTAATGAAAGCAGGACACTTTATCCCAGTGTACTGTAATTGAACAAGCTGTAACAATCAGGTTAAACAGAAATGTCTTCAAGTCTCCCTAAACCACGGTAGTCGCGAAGAGCTTTCCGGAAGCTTCCCGAAATTTTCGCAATCATCCATTACGCAAAATTTTCCCCGGCATAATATTTATAATATAAAAGTGTAAAAATTATCACTCAGTCAAGTATATATAGAAGATTCATAGTAAAATCCCCAGAGAAGTAAGAATATCAATAAATCATAAGAGAAATCTATAAGTGTACAAATACCTGCGCAGATACCGTATTTTCTTTGATTTGTTGTGTAAATGTATTTTATTTTATTTTATTTGCGACATATTCTTTTGTTATTTAAAAAATGAAGGGTCCATATGCCCCCCCCCCTCCTCCATAGGGGGCCGGGGGAAAATTTCCATACAGTACCTCTCTGTCCCCCCGTTGGCTGCGCCACTGCTCCCCTTCCCTGTGTTCCACCTCCCTTCCTCTTCTCTCCCCCTCCCTGTTCTCTTTCCCCTACTTCTCCACGTCCTCTTCTCTTTCCCCCCCTCTTGTCCACTTCCTCATCTCCCCCCCTCCCTGTTCTCCACTACCCTTCCTCTTCTCCACTTCCCTTCTTCTTCTCCACCTCTCTCTCCCTCTTCTCTCCCCTCCCTCCCTCTTCTCCACTTCCCCTCCTCTTCTCCACCTCTCTCTCCCTCTTCACCTCCATTCCTCTTCTCTCCCCCCCTCTTCTCCACCTCCTTTACTCTTCTCTCCCCCTCCCTTCTCCACCTCCCCTCCTTTTCTCTCCCCATCGCTCTTCACCACTTCCCTTCCTCCTCTCTCCCCCATTCCTCTTCTCTCCCCCATACTCTTTTCCACCTCCCTTCCTCTTCACCTCCCTTCCTCTTCTCTCCCCCTTCCTCTTCTCCACCTCCCTTCCTCTTCTCCATCTCCCTTCCTCTTTTCTCCCTCTCCTCATCCCCCTCTTCTCTCCCTCTTCTCATCCCCCTCTTCTCCACCTCCGTATTCTCTCCCCCTCCCTTCCTCTTCTCCACTCCCCATCCTCTTTATTCTTGTCTTTATTTTTGCCATCTTTATTGTTCTAGTCTCACCCTCTCTTTGTCTTTATTCCTACCATCCTTACATCGGATTGAGCTGACGAAAGATTTAATTTGATGCAGTGAAGAATGCAGTGAAGTGGTTTTGAAATATTGAAGGGTGAAGTGTGTTAAATTTCCATCAGAGTGCATTGAACCGTGCATAGGAGAGAGATTAGTGGAGTGAATGTTTTTAGTCAGGATTCCTTGGGCTTGAACGGTCAGTGGATGAGTGTGTGACCCGCTGCATTGACCATGTTGTTGATTACTTCTTGTAGTCATTTTTTTCTCTTGCATTTTGTGTGTGTGTGTGTGTGTGTGTGTGTGTGTGTGTGTGTGTGTGTGTTCTTACCTACCTAATTGTTCTTATCTAATTGTATCTTTACAGGAATGAGTCAAGCTCGTACTGTCCCGTGTCTTAAACCATATTTATCGTACATATCCTTAAATTTGTGAATTGTTTTGGCACACACTATTTCATTCGGTAGTGCATTCCATTGATCAATTGCTCTGTTTGGGAAACTGAATTTCCTTACGTCTTTATCACCTCTCTTCTTTTGCAGTTTTTTACAGTGTCCTCTTGCTGATGCTTCTCCATATGTTAAGTAATCATTTATGTCTATTTTCTCCTTTCCTGATATGCACTTATATAGCATTATCATGTCACCTCCTTTCCTTCTCTCCTGTAGTGTTGGTAGATTCAGTTTATTTAGTCTTTCTTCGTAGCTTAGGTCCCTTAAGCTTGGTATCCATCTTGTAGCGGCCCTTTGAACTTTTTCAATCTTGTCTATATGCTTTTTGAGATGAGGACTCCAGACTACTGATGCATATTCCAGGGTTGGTCTAATGAATGATGTTATTATCCTTCTTAGCATGTCTTCATTTATGTATGTGAATGCTATTCTCATATTTGCAAGCAGTGTATACATATTCCGTACCTTCTCGCTGATGTGGTCAGCCGGAGATAGTCTGTTATTGATAATCACACCTAGGTCTTTCTCTCTTTCTGATGTGTATAGGGTTTTATTTCCTAACTTATAATCCCAATCAGGTCTTTTTTCACTTTTACCAAACTTGATTACATGACACTTGTCCACATTGAATTCCATTTGCCATGTACTACTCCATTCATGAAGTTTATTTAATTCTTCTTGTAGCTCTTTACAAGAGTCTGTGTTAGTAATTCTCCTTTGTATTTTTGCATCATCTGCAAACATATTCAGATGGCTCTCATTTCCAGTGTTACTGTTTATATCATTTATATACACTAAAA
>NC_136957.1:33665745-33688245 GCF_032717465.1 Coenobita brevimanus | reverse complement strand
CTTTAAACTTCGCCATACTCTTCATAAGTTATGCCCAAAAGGATATTAATCAGCCATATCCAAAAATAAATCGCTAAGGAAGAGATACTAGGGAACCTTCTTACACTATAGGCAGAAATAATCTTCATAATTTGTCCATAAGGTTATCAGTAATGGTAACCTCATGATAATTGAGAGAGAGAGAGAGAGTCATGCAGTCTCTCTCTCTCTCTCTTTCTAATCGTGAAGTAGGCCAAGGCATCACGAAGCCTTTCAGCAGACATAGCTGCTGCGCAGGAGTGTAAGAGAGATTAAATGTTGGAACCTTTGTTACTGAGAGCTTTATGTCACTCTGCCTGCTCCCCCCCCCCTCTCTCTCTCTCTCTCTCTCTCTCTCAAACCAGACCAACCCAATCTTACCCAAACCAATCCAAACTAAACCAACCCAAACCAAACCAACCAAACCAAACCAAACCAAACCAAACCAAACAAACCCAAACCCAAACCAAACCAAACCAAACAAACCCAAACCCAAACCAAACCAAACCAAACCAAACAAACCCAAACCCAAACCAAACCAAACCAAACCAAACAAACCCAAACCAAACAAAACAAAACTAACCCAAACCAGCCCAAGACCAAACCAAAGCAAAGCAAAGCAACCCAACCCAATGCAACCAAACCACACCAAACTAACCCAAACCACACGCAATCCAGTCTTTGTATCTGATGGCAGTGTGTGCCGACAGAGATCATGGTGCTGTGGGCCATACACCAAGTCCATCACAGCAGCCAGGACCTGACCGTGGCTGTGGGTCTGCGCCACTCACCCTTGCAGCGCCTGTTCTCCTGGGTCTTCTACCTCCCCCTGGCTCTCCTAGGTGTACCCCCCTCCTATATGCTGGCTCACATCCAATTTAATCTCCTCTATCAGTGCTGGGTACACACAGAGGCGGTTTCAACGCTGGGGCCCCTTGAGTACATTTTAAATACTCCAAATCACCACAGAGTTCACCATGGTAAGTATAGAGTAGATAGTAAGAGAGGTAGAGTAGATGCTTCTCTGTCAGGGCTGGATACACACGAAATTGGTTTTGACGTTAGGGCCCCTTGAGTACATTTTAAATACTCCATGTCACCATAGGGTCCACCATGATAAATTGTTGTGGTCTGTGAGGAATTGCTTGGATAGATAGATAGAGCTCATCATGGTAAGTTTTTCTGGGGAAATTGTTTAGCTTGAAAGAAGTGCTATAGAAAAGAGGTAGATCTGGAACATGTTTTGTATTTTTTATTTATTTATTTATTTTTTTCAGCCACTGTGCTGTGTGAAATGTCCCCCCCCTCCCAAATAAAAAAAAGGTGAAATTTTTTGCACTCATCTTTTCTTTCAGTTCACTTCTCTTCCCTTCCCTTCCTTTCCCTTCACTTTCCTCTCCGCTCCTCTCCTATTCTCACCTTCTTTTCCTTTCCTCTTCTCTCTTTTCCTTTCCTTTACTGTGCCACCCAGAATCCAGTCCAAGAATTCTCCCATCATGCAAGGGTTAGGGGGAAGGAAGTGGGTGAAAATAGAGATGAGGAGGATATTTGAGAAGAGGGGTGGATGAGGGAAGACTGGTTATGCTGAGAAGGTTTTTTTTTCTCTCTCTCTCTCTCTCTCTCTCTCTCTCTCTCTCTCTCTCTCTCCCTCTCTCTCTCTCTCTCTCTCTCTCCCAGTGTTGTTGTTTTATAGAGGAGTGTGTATATTTCTTTTCCAAATTAGATCTTAACATTTCCTCAATTGCTATTTATCATATTAATATCAACAGTGCATGAATAACACAAGACAATAATGAGGTGTAATGTGCTGGATAAATCACCAAGGAAGAGGTGTTAAAAAAAAATGGCCTCTTGACTCATCTACCTATCTATCTATCTATTGCCAGATGCCTTAATCCTGTATAGGGTGGCCACAAACAAATCGCCTCCATGTCGTCTTGTCCCCTGTCATTTCACTTCCCTGCTCCCAGCTCACACACACCCTCTCTCATATATGTACCTCTCCACTCCATCCCTCCATCTCTCTTGACTCATATGACCCTTTATTTGCCCCTTATTTATGTATTATTTTTTATCCTATGATTTTCACAACAAATCTAGTATTCCTGGCCTTTGGTTCCTTCTTTTCCTAGCATAAAAAAAAAAAATCCCACAAATGCCACAAGACTTCATCAGCTGAGAGAGAGTCAAAGGAGCCTAACTCCCCTCCCCCCTCATGGTCTGGAGAAGTGTGTAGTATTCTATTCTGTCTTACACCAGATAATTTTATTCAACCAAGAGTGAGTTATTATTATTATTATTATTATTATTATTATTATTACTATTATTATTATTATTATGTTATTATTACCATCATCATCATCATCATCATCATCATCATCATCATTACTTTTTTTCCTCTTTTTCCCTGCCTAAGGATAGAGTGATGATGATAGTAATAATAATAATGATAATAATAATAATAATAATAATATATAATAATAATAATAATAATAATAATAATAATAATAATGTTGATGATGAGGGTGAGGATGATGATGACATTGGGGATGACAACAACAATAATAATGATAATAATAACAATAACAGCAACAATACTAATCCCTAAGTACATTCCAGGCAGCAACTTATTCTGCCTGGACAAGAACTATGGTGGGGTGTTCATCTTTTGGGACCACATCTTTGGCACCTTCCAGGCCCCAATTCCAGGCCAACAGATTGTTTACGGAATACTGAGTCAGCCCGAAGCCTTCAACCCCCTCTATAATCAGGTAAAGGGTGTGTCTTTTTTGTGTTGTTAGGAGAAATACATTGTGAGGTGGTTTGGCCATGTGGAGAGGATGAAGAGGGAGAGACTAATGAGGAGAGTGTATGTGATTGAGGTGGAGGGGGGGAGAGGGAGGGGCAGACTGAGGATGAGATGGAGGGATGAGTAGAGAGGTACCGGTATATGGGAGAGGAGGATGTAAGTTGGGGGAAGGGCAGTAAAATGGCAGGGGACAGGGGGACGTGGAGGCAATTTGTTTGTGGTCACCCCTTACAGGTTTAAGGCATCTAGTTAGAGACTGATAGATTTACTTTCTTTGCCTTTCATTTCATTTTCTTGCCTTTCTTTTCCTTCTCTTTCATTTCATTTGCTTTGTGTTGCTTTCCTCAAGGTTTTCCTCATCTTGTCTTTCAGTTCATTTCATTTTCTCTCATTTCTTTCCTTTTCCTTCTCTCTCAGTTCACATCTGTTCAGTTTCTTTCATTTCTCTTCCTTTCCCTTCAATTCATTTCTGTTCTGTTTCTTTCCCTTCTTTTCCTTTCCTTTCAGTTCATTTCTGTTCAGTTTCTTTCTTTTCCTTTCCTTTCCTTTTAGTTCATTTCTGTTCAGTTTCTTTCCTTTCCTTTCCTTTCCTTTCAGTTCAGTTTCTTTCATGTCTTGTCCATTGCATTGCTCTCGTCTCCTCTGCTCCCATGGCCTTTCCTCACCTTTCCTATGTAGGTGTTGTGTCTCCATTACAGGTGTTCTTTTTCCTGTAGGTATTCTCTTCCCTCATAGTTCTTCTCTCTCCTCATACATAAGTTCTATCTTCCCATATATATATATATATATATATATATATATATATATAGGTGTTTTGTCTCCCCATGTGTGTGTGTGTGTGTGTGTGTGTGTGTGTGAGAGATCTCCTTCCACAGGTGTTCTCTCTCCCCCTACAAGTCCTGTGTCTCCCCCGTACATGCCCTTCGGTCTCCCTTCAGGTGTTTTATCTCAGGGATACACTCAAGAAAGCCTTCAACATGGACAACCTCTGGGATGGGCTGTGTTCTCTCATCAAGGGCCCTAGTTGGCTACCTGGAGCTCCCTGGACTGGCCGCGAGGAGGACAAAATTGACGTAAGTCCTGTGTATATTGATTTACAGTCAACAAAAAAAGTACAGCACACCTTACTGCACGTATCATTCTGAAAGAAGGATGAAGTGTTGGTTTGATTTATAAAGGCTTCAACATGGCCTTGGTCACCTAATGGCAGCACTCCACACTGGTCAATCTCTGGCAGCCTCCCTGTTTAGTCCCTTATCCTGAGGTAACACTCTATGACCTCGTCTCATGTCTTTTTCAGTCTCAAGTCTTTTTTTTCAATCCATATATTATCCTTGGTAATTAGTAGGGCTGAAAATTGCACAAAAGTTTACATTGTGCTTTTTTTTTTTTTTTTTTTTTTTTTTTTTTTTTTTATAAAGCTCTTGGTTAATAGATTCTCTAGTGTCCTACAAAACTTGCCCATTTCCACAACCATCGTACCCCAGATGTGCGATACTTTTTTTTTTGTTGAGTTCACTGTTGCCATTGGGAATATCACTTCACTTTTGGCTGAAGAATTGTGAAATGCTTATGCAGCATTTTGAAAAGTCATTGGGGTTTTGAAGCTGATATTACTGTTACAATACTCGTTGTTCTCCCTCTTCCTATTTATCAAAAAGCATTGAATTGATATTAGAATCTGCAGTAGAATTGGTGTATATGTGTATATTAATGTGAGTGTAAGTTGATTTACGTATGTCCAAAATTGACAGTGATCAGATGAATGTGTGGTGGGTCCTTGAATATGAGGCCAGGAGGGACTATGTTTATGATTTAAGAGTTGAGAGGAAGGAAGGGACTGGAGTTTATTAGTTTTGTGATGGAGAGGGGAGGGGGTAGATTGAGATGGTTTGGAAGGAGGGATGGGACTTGAATGTACTTATGTTGTGATGAGGGGTAGATTAAAGATGGTTTGGGCATGTGGAGAGGATGGGGGATGACAGTTGGATGGAGAAGGTGAGAGGTGCGAACACTGGGGATAGGGTTGCGAGAGACAGACCAAAAAGGACATGGGACAAGGTCATAGAGTGTGACCTCAGGGATAAAGGGCTGAATAGGGAAGATGCCAGAGATGAGCACCATGGAGAGCTGCCATTAGGTGACCAAGGCCAGTACATGCGAGCATGTTGGAGCCTTTATCAACAAAACAAAACTGTGTGTGTTTGTGTGACTGCACTCGTATATTTCAGGTAACAGTTCCCCGAGAGTACAGACCAGCCCAAGCACACGGTGCCACCCACGTGTACACCATTACCCACCTATGTGCTGCCCTCATCCTTACCACAACACTCAACGACCTGGTGGTATGTACTAACCCACCTCATGTAGACACACACACACTCGCACGCACTCACACATGCAAACGCACACATACATGCACACACACACACACACACACACACACACACACACACACACACACACACACACACACACACACACACACACACACACAGAGTATGTCTTAAGTCATGTGTAGCTCACAGTTTTTTGTAACAAGCACACTTAAGAGCATAACTATTTGGGATTAGAAGGAGTGCAGTATCATTCTCTCTCTCTCTCTCTCTCTCTCTCTCTCTCTCTCTCTCTCTCTCTGTCACTCGTGAATAGAGGATGGAAGTCTGCAGGAGAGGTCCAGCTTCATCCTGCAGTCCCCTGGGTTCACATTCAGATGAACCAGGGACTGCTACTACTACTACTACAACTACTACTGCTACTACTACTACTGCTACTACTACTACTACTACTACTACTACTACTACTACTACTACTACTACTGCTACTGCTACTACTGCTACTACTGCTACTGCCACTACTACTACTACTACTACTGCCACTACTACTACTGCTACTGCCACTACACACACACACACAGAGTATGTCTTAAGTCATACCACTCTCGTGCCTCCTTATTATTGTAAGTCTAATTTCATCCCAAGAGCAAGGCTCCTCCTGGTGGCTTTGGTATCTTGTTTTCCGGGGCTTGTAGCAGGGCATTTGGATGGTGTGATGACAATATAAATGTTGCATATGTGGTGGCAAGGTGTTATACTGTTTTGGATGGTAGGGCAGGAGTGAATGGTGTGTGTTTTCTCTGTTAGTGGCGCTGTGATTGAATCAGCTGACTGTGAGTGCTTCTGGTTTAAAATTGCCCTTGGCAAAAATGTGACAAAGTGAAAGTTGGCGTTTGTTAGGTGAGCAAAGGGTAGTAAAATGCGATCTTCGTTAAAGCGAATTTTCGTTGTGTGATTGTTTGTAAAGTGAGGGTCGCCTGTACTGCCGCTACTACTACTACTTCTACTATGACTGTTACTACTACTACTACTACTACTACTATTACTACTACTACCCCACAGGATAACTCAAGCCCCATGATGGTAACATAGTCTATTGGTTGTGGTCATTTTAAATTTCACTGGGATTCTTGTATGAACAGCTGCCATAGTCAGTATTATTAAGATGAGGATAATGAAGCATTTGGTCAGATCGTAGAAATGGTCGTTGGTTCCTTCTTCTTTGCTTAAAACAAAACAAAACAAAACAGAATCTTTGTTCCAGGGTAGCAGCAACCCCATGATGGTCACGGTGTACAGCCTGGTGGTGGTGGTCGCCTTGACTTGCATTGGGATCCTGTACGACCAGCCGCCATACACCCGTGCACTGGAGATCTGTCGCTGTGTGTTGGGCCTCCTCATTTGCCTTCTCTTGCCTCCCCCTGCTGCACTCCTGCCTCCCCTCACCACCCTGTACTCCCTGTCACTGATCATCTTACTTCTTGCTCCTGGCATCATCCTCTGCAAGGTCCCCATGAAGAAGGAGTGAAGAATGTGTTCTGTTCCCCCTTCTTAAGGTCCACCATTTTCTGTTTACTTGTCAGTCTTTTACTTCTCTCTGGCTCTACCCTGCCATACCGTACTGCCATCTTATTCCCATTATCATTTTCTAATAACCTACAGTGAAGTATAAGTGAAGAGAAAGATCCGATATTTTCTGTTCACATTGCACATCTTCAGGTTGCCATATTTCACTCTTATCCGGCCTCATTAGTGTGTAGTCCTCCTCACTGATGATACGACTCCCAGGCCAGCACCTGAGATATCATTTTTCTTTTTATATGATATTTCTGTGTTCTACCACTCCCTGCCTCATTCCTGCTTACCCCACCACCCTCACCTCACTGTTATTAATGATGTAAAATGTTGTTGTCAGTAGCATCCATTATGACCCTCATGTTAAACAGAAGTGAAGAGTTAGTATTTTGTTTCTTCACTCAAGACTCTCCATACTGTGATCATTATTGTTTCTTCACTCAAGACTCTCCATACTGTGATCATTATTGTTTCTTTACTCAAGACTTTCCATACTGTGATCATTATTGTTTCTTCACTCAAGACTCTCCATACTGTGATCATTATTGTTTCTTCACTCAAGACTCTTCATACTGTGATCATTATTGTTTCTTCACTCAAGACTCTCCATACTGTGATCATTATTGTTTCTTCACTCAAGACTCTCCATACTGTGATCATTACCTCTGTGAAGGATTTTTTTTTTTTTTCCTCTCTCTCTCTCTCTCTATCTATCTCTCCTTCCTCCCCCCATAATTATATCCGTTCATTACCTGTTTCATTTCTGCCTCTTTTCACACCCTCATGACACCTTCATATCATCTGGCATCTCCCTCCTGATCAATTCCCTGTTGTAACCGAGTGATGAAGAGTTTTTATTTCCCCACCCATTACAGACCAAGGCACCAGGCAATAGATAGATAGATAGATAGATGGATGGATAGAACTTGAGGTCATGTGCTTAAACCTCAAATTGCAAAGTGGAATGCTAACTCCTAATTTTCTGATGATTATTTGTGGAACTCCTGTGTTTATTGTGTATGGTCAACCTGCATCCCACCTTACAGAATGCAGTCAGTAGCCATACAAGGCCAGATGCATTCCATCATCATCATCTATCTATCTGTACAGCCAAACCCTTTAATCCCATAAGAGGTGGCCACATACAAATCATCTCCACGCCACCCCGTCCCCTGCCATTTTGCTCCCCTGCCCCTGAACTTACACCTCCCTCTCTATACCTCTCTGCTCCATTCTCCCATCTCATCTTTTGTCTCCCCTTCCCTTTTCCTCCCTTCCACTTCATTCACATACACTCTTCTAGTTAGTCTCTCACTCCATCATCATCAGTTTCTTAAAAAATCATTGTAAAAAAATTGGTGGCGGGGGGTCTGCATCCCACTTCACGATTTCAGGTTTAATCATAGGACCCTTAGATTCATTTCCCAGGAAGGACTAGGAATGGAGAGTGCAGATTTATCGCATACCATACCTCTTGTTCCTCACACTGTTCCAATGTTTATCCAGGAAGGACTAGTAACAAAGAGCACTGTTTTAGCTTATGTCTCTAGTTCTTCCTGCACAAATGTAACTTATGTCTCTAGTTCTTCCTGCACAAATGTAACTTATGTCTCTAGTTCTTCCTGCAGTAATAAAACTTCCCACATCTCTTGTTCTTCCTGCAGCAGTACAACTTATGTCACTAGTTCTTCCTGCAAAAAATAAATCTGAGTCATGATAGAGTGTTGTTTTTACTGTGAGTTTTTTGGGGAATCACAGCCCTTGGAAGTGTAGCTTAACAGGCTGCTGCTTTTTTTTTTTTTTTTTTAATGAGTTGCAGATCAAGTAGGGGAAGTGAGTCCAGACCTCTTTTTGAATTGTGCTGTTAATTTTTCCAGATTGCCAGTGGGAGAAATATTTGGCTTTTGTTATAATGGGTTTGTTCTCACATGATGGAACTGGGCAACAGTTGTAACTTGAGTACTGTGTTGTGGTGGCATAAAACTTTGTGATCCTTAGTTATAAAGCAGGAGTGAGACTCTCTGGTTACCAGTTAAATCAACCTTCCAGTCAACACCTGCCCATCAGAGAGTGTACTGATCTTTGTCAGGTTAGAACAAAGTGAACAAAAGTGATGAGCTTTAATAGCAAGGAAAAAATCTTGGACTCCCTCCTCCCTTGTAACAATCACAGGATCTGCCCCTTGTAGTTTGTTATGTTTGTTGTGTACCATGTGTGTTTTTGCTGTTGTTGTGTTAGTTTGTACAGTACAGTATATGAAGACAGCTTTTGATAAATATCCCAATGACACTGAGTTATCATATCCCACTGAGGGACTCAGATCCTTTAAAATGGATGCAACTTGGCATATTGAAGAGTTGAATACGGGGAGAACCCCAGGCTTCAGAATTGTAAGCTTGCGACTATGAACCAGTAAATGGAGGGATAGTATGTTAAGTACAGTACCTCTCCAGCAACACCCCACACACAACAACTTTGTAATCTATCCATCCATCCATCATCCAATCCTACGTTTCCCCATGAGGAGCGTAGGAGCCCGGGGCTAGGCAGTTGGTCCTGACAACTTTGTAATCTAATGGGATATAAGTGATAACAATCACCCAGAGAGAGCTGTAATAATGTAGTATTATTAAATAGAGTCTCAGTGGCATACTCTGTACTGTATACCAAAGTTACATGTAACTGTAATAGCTTTTACCTGCATATGTATGGGGGCACTCGCCATCCACTCCAATCAATGTAGTGCTGCTCTCGGGTTACTGCCCTTTCATTTCTTCCTTCCATCTTTCCTTCCTTCCTCTTCTGTCTTTCGTTCCTTCTTTCTTTCCTCTTCCATCTGTCCGTGGGTGACTCTACACTGAGTGACAAAGCCAAATTAATGGTTTCTTGTATATATGATGTAGCTTGTATTGTATATGAGAGATGACACAGTTCTTGTAATTGTAAAAAATTGTGTGTTGAGCGCTAGTGAATTCCCAAAGGAAGAACTGGCACTTTTGAGAAACAAAAAAACAGATTATTATTATTATTATTATTATTATTACTCTAGGAAACCATTTACTATGCTGGGTGGTAACCATATAACCAAACATTGATGTCTGGTGGTTTAGTGAGTAATTAAGGCTCTGCAACCGGATTGAGCCTGTGTAGGTTTATATCCAAGGGGTGGTTGGGGTTTATTGCTCATGTAGCGCCACTCAGGGATGAGTGAGGCTGGTCACTCTCATCTTAAATGTTAGGACCAACTTGCCTAGCCCTGGGCTTCTGTGCTTCTCATGGGACAACACAGGATTAGATGATGATAATGATAACACACACACACACACACACACACACACAGCTCGCTGGTGCAGTGGTAACGTTCTCGCCTGCCATCTGGCAGATGGGAGTTCGCGTCTCGCTCAGGTTGCGAAAAGTTTCACTGACGAAGTGGGTGGTTACTGACCCCCTTGACCAAGGGGTTGGGTGTGTGCATATGTGAAGGTCACAGCCTTGCCCTTAGATCAGACTATATGAGCTCTCAGCTCCCTTCCGGGAGGGTAAAAAAAGCTGACGATCACGACCATCAAGTGATCCTGACCGACCCGGTGAATTACACACACAGAGGGAGTCATCAGGTGCAGACGTGCGACATCGGTGCTCCGTACCGAACCAACACGGCCAGTGGCATTACCTAAATTAGTATCTTTGTATGAGTCAAGCTCTGTACCAGGTTAGACTAAATGATTTTTCATTATTAAAAGGAAAAAAATGATAAGTTTAAACAAGACTTGTTTAAACAGAAAACAGAACCACGAGGAACAAAAAATGCGCTGAGTCAGCCGAGGTTTGTTTAGACTACAGCAAAACGGGGAAACTGTACATACTCTGTTCTTTTAGTATTGCAAAATGGATACATACTTTAGTAAAACAAATTTGGAAAAGAAAAGGGATAAAAGTAAAAAGCAAAATGATGATTTCTACCAAGAACTGGTTGAAGTGGAGACTCACAATAGACTGGTTGAACGTGTACACAAACTAGAAATGGCTTTCAAAAATGAAATTGATGAAACAAAGAAGCAAATGCACTTGCAAAAGGAAGAGATAGAAAAACTAGGAAGGGAGGCCAATAAGAAGACACAACCATCAGTGAACTAACAGTGGAATTGAGTACGCTTAGGAAGAAAGTGAGTGAAATGGCAAGTACAGTAGTCAATCACGAGAGTGTTATGGAAGAGTTAAAAAATGACACAGAGACAATTAGGCAAGCAAGCAGTCTTATGGACCAGAGCAGTGATATTGAGGAGATTATAACACAGGTGAATGAAGCTGTGCAAAGCTATAAAAATGATGCTTAGAAACCACGTATGCTGAAATGGTGAAAGTAAAAAAAGACTTAGAAACAAGGGTTGAGGAAAAAAGTATTAAAAAGGATGTGAAAAGAATAATCCAAAACAATCCAAAGTTAGTCAGAGATTCAGTAGAGATAAACAAATCAATAGTAATCACTGGTATAGAAGAGGAAGAAGTTAAAAACAAGATCACAAGAGACAAAAAGGAGATGGCAAATGTAATGAGCTTACTGAAAGAAGTATCAGAGGAAATCTGTAGTAAAGACATAGAGGAACACAAAAGGTTAGGGAAATACGAGAAAAGCAAGACAAGACCTCTAAAGGTGACTTTCCAGAGTGTAAACACTGTGGAAGAGATACTAAAAAATGTAAAGAACCTTATGGAAAAAGAGGAGTTCAAAAATGTATGGATAAAAAGATGCCTAACACAAGAGGAACTGGAATTACTGAAAGAGAAAAGGGAGGAAGCAAAAACAAAAGATGAGGGAAGATCAGAAGAGGAGAAGAAGAAATTTTTGTACAAAGTAATAGGATTGCAGGTACGAAAGTGGTACACAAACAGGATGGAAGAAAAAGGAGGAAGGTAGTAGAACCATGTCATGACAAGTATATAGACAAGATGATAAAGTTGATGTACTCAAATGTGGATGGAATGGTATCAAAATTACTAGAGATGAATGATTATGTCAGAGAAAATGAACCACAAATAATATGCCTAACTGAAACAAAATTAACACCAAGGATATCCAATGACATACTAAACTTAGAGGAATACAATATATGGAGAAAAGAGAGAAATTTAAAAAAAGGAGGAGGAATTATAATATTAACTAAGAAAAATCTAAAAGTCAAGGAAATAAAACTAGATATACCATCACAAGTAGAACTGATTGCAGTAGAGATCGACACATCTGAAGGTAAAGTAATTGTAGCCAATTTGTACATGCCACCCAGATCAAACACATGGGAAAGAGACGAATATGAGGACCTGGCAGAGAGTACAATTCAGAGTATAAGATCATTGCTACATAAAATGGAAGAGAAATCGGAAAGAATTATACTAACTGGGGACTTCAATACAAATATAAATTGGAATACTCTAGATATAAATAGCCAAGAAAGCTGTTGGGACCAAAAGCTCCTGGATCTCGTACAAGAGTTTTTCTTAACGCAACATGTGAGGGAAACCACGAGAAAAAGAGGACTTGATGTACCTTCAGTGCTAGATCTAATATTTACTAGGCAAGAAAATGATGTTGACAGTTTAATATATCACCCTCCACTCGGCAAAAGCGATCATGCAGTACTAAATTATAACTTCAGGATAGCATATGACATAGTAAACAGCAATGACAGTTACAAAAGAGCCTAAACTATAAAAAGGGAAATTATCAAGACCTAAAGAAGTATTTCTTAGAAGCTGATTGGGAAAATGAGCTTAGAGGACAAGATTTAAATGCTGTATATAAAAAATTTTGTGAATTTTATGAAATAGGAGTCCAGAAGTACATCCCACAGCACAAAGAAGCAGATAAGAAAATACAGAAATGGTTCAATACAGAATATAAAAAATCAAAAGAAAGAAGAGATTGTTTCACAAGAGTGAAAGGGCGTATAATAATTACAAACAGGCAAGAAACGACTATACAAGAATAAGGAGGGACGCCCAAAAACAGTTTGAGGAGGATATAATAAATAAAAGTAGTCATTTTTGTTTTCTTTTTTAAAGGCTCCAACATGCTTGCATGTGTCGGCCTTGGTCACCTAATGGCGGCTCTCCACGCTGCACGATCCATTACAGCCGCCCTGTTTAGTCCCTTAACCCTAAGGTCACACTTAATGACCTCGTCCCATGTCTTTCTCGGTCTACCCCTCATAACCCCACCCCCAATATTAACACTTCTCACCTCCCCCACCCAATTATCATCCCCCTCCGCGCCACATGTCCAAACCACCTCAATCTACCTCTCCTCATCACAACACCAATACACTCCAGTCCCATCCTACCTCTCAACTCTTCCATTGTAAACCCAGCCCCTCCAGGCCTTGGACGCAGGGACGCACTGCACATCCACCTAATCATTGTCAATTCTGTTCGTCTGAGCCGGCGATTATCTTCCTCCTTCACTGCCCAGGTCTCACTGCCATACAGCATTACATTCCTAACACATGCTGCAAACAAAGACCCCTTAGCATGTAGGGAGAGCCCTCTCAATGTCAAGAGAGGCAAGAGCTCCCTGAACTTCTTCCAACCACTTCTCACCCTAGCCACAGAGCTAGCTCCAGCCCCACCTCCAGCACACAACATGTCTCCCAAATAACAAAATCCTTTCACGTCTGACAATCTCCACCTGCTCACCCTGGCACGCCGTACACATAAAATCAGCATTATCTCGCAGTCTACCTCTGATACCACTACATCTCTTATGCACCCATTTATCACACACACCGCACAAGATGGAATTACTTCCCACGCCCTTGTGGCAGACTGTACATGGCCACTCTCCCTCGTCTTTGACAGTACCGCCACCAACCCTAGATATCATCACTTTTGTTTTATCTGCATTTACCCTTAAACCCTTTTGCCCCATACCATCTCTCCACTTCCTAAACCTTTCCTCCGCCTCCCTTTCATTCTCTGCAATCAACACCAAATCATCAGCATACAACAACTCCCACGGGAATCCGTTTCTAAAGTCACGTGAAAGGGCCTCAAGTACCACGATAAACAACATGGGACTCAAGACTGACCCCTGATGCACACCAACATTCACGGAAAACTCATCACTCAAATCTCCATTCACTCTCACCTGGGTGTGAGCACCCACATACATGGCCATAACCACCCTAGCCAGCCACTCCTCCAAGCCAAGCTTTCTCATTGCCCACTTCACCACCTCTCTAGGGACTCTGTCAAAGGCCTTTTCCAAATCAACAAACACAAAATAAAGATCCCTTCTCCTACCAATATATTTTTCCTGAAGCTGTCGAACAATGAATTTGGCATCAGTGGTCCCCCTACCTGGCATGAACCCGAACTGCATCTCATCAATATTCACTCTTTCTCTAATCATACCTTCTAAAACTCTCTCCATTACCTTCATTATCTGATCTAAAAGCTTTATACCTCTATAATTTCCCTCTTTCCAGGGCATCACCTTTCCCTTTATACACATTTACAATTACATTCTTCAGCCAATCATCTGGGACAACACACTCATAGATAATCCTATTTATCAGGTCAGTGACTAAACTCACCCCTATATCGCCTGAGGCCTTCAACATTTCGGCAGTCAACCCAGACACACCTGCTGCCTTCCCCACCCTCATCCTGCCTATTGCCTCACTCACAGTAGCAGTATCAATCAAAGGCCAAGGGCCAGACACTGGATCTGCTGGCTCCAAACCTTCCCTGTCCCAGTCAAACTCCTCATTCAACAACCGGTTATAATGCTCTCTCCATGCATCTTTAATATTCTCACTGTTCACCACTACCCTTCCTTCATCATTCTTCACACACTGCTCACCTATGATATCCCGATTATCCCTCTTCACCTGACCTGCCACCCTAAATATATTTTTCCTTTCCCCATGATTTAGGTTATCAAGTAATTGTCTCTGTGACTCAGACTTTGCCCTGTATACCTCTCTTCTAGCCCTACGCTTGGCAGCCAAATATTCCTCTTTGCTACCACCCTTCTTCCATTCCCAGGAAAAGCCTTCTTTTCTCCTTAATTGCAGCTTCTACACCCTCATCCCACCACCAAGTTACTTTATGTCTTGGTGGTCCTCTTGTCCAGCCGCATGTTACATCAGTAACTCTCAAGAAATTGTTCTTGAGGGCTTTGTACTGTTCATTAACGCGTCTGTCTACAGCTCCCTGTTCAGCCACCACTCTCCTCAACTCGCTATAGAAAGCATCCTTTACTACTTGGTTTTTCAGCTTCCATATTTTCCTCCTAGGTACATTAGTCCTCTTTTTCATCACTTGTTCTTTAAGCACCATATCACAAATCAACAGTTTGTGCTGCTGCACACACTCCTCACTTCCTATAACTTTAACATCCCTCACTAACTTCCTATCGGCCCTCCCTAACCGGAAAATAATCCATCTGACTGCTATTTCCCCCAGACTCATACGTAATTAACCTACTGTCTCTTTTCCTAAAATATGTGTTGCACACAATCATATCCGTTGCCTCCCCAAACTCGAGTATCCTTTCCCCTTCTGCATTCCTTAGACCATACGATCATCCCCATTCACTCCTTCATAACCTTGTGCTGCTTCACCTACATGACCATTTAAGTCCCCTCCCAAAATCACTATCTCATCATCCCGCATACCACCCACTACACGTATTAAATCATCCCAAAATCTATCTTTCTCTGATTCATCCAATGCTGCCTTTTTTTTTTTTTTTTTTTGCGTGGAAGAAGGAACCAAAGGCCTTGGCCCGCCGTAAGAGTTCCCACCAACAGAAAAACAAAAATACAAGAGAGAGCCAAATTCAAGATCCGATCATTTTGAGATGCCTGGACACACTGCGTTTGAAAGACTGGAGATCATAGGCAGCAGGAAATACAGATAGAGGGAGACAGTTCCAGAGCTGACCTGTTGCATAAATGAAAGACTGGGAGTAACGGTTAACTCTTGCATTAGAGAGTTGGACAGAAAAAGGGATGAGAGTTTGCTGCCAGACGGGTGCTACGCGCCCGTCGTAGAGGTGGAGGAATGCAAGCAGACAGTTCAGCAGAGCAGTGACCATTAAAGTAGCGATAGAAAAGAGATAAAGATGCAACAGTGCGGCGAAGAGACAGAGGTTGAAGGGAGTCAGTAAGAGGAGGAGCGTTAATGAGACGAAAAGCCTTTGACTCCACCCTATTGAGAAGAGCTGCATGTGGGGAGCACTCCCCACACATGAGAGTTGTACTCCACACAGGGGCGGATAAAACCTCTGTATAGAGTCAACAATTGTGCAGGGGTAAAGAAAGAGCGGAGTCAGCTTAGCACACCCAATCTCTTGGAAGCAGATTTTACAAGAGATGTAATATGGTCTTTCCGAGATAAGTCCCGAGTAAATGAAACCCCAAGCATGTGGAGCATATGCCGATATAATCGCAGCTATCTTTCTTCCCAACAAAATTTTCACTACCAATATCCTATCGCTTACTCTCAAAACATTCATAACATACTCCACCCATTTCTCCGCAACCATCACACCAACACCTCCATATCCGTCTGTCCCCCCCTGCCAAAACAACTTATAGCAACAGTTCTTCCTAACAATCTTTCTGGCTGATCCACCCCTGTACCGGACTTCCTGCAAACACGCCACATCTACCCACCTCCTACTGAATGCCTCAACGACTTCCCCTGCTCTTCCCCTCAAACTTCCCACATTCCATGAACCCACCCTCATCCCCATGGGTGATTTACTGTCCTCAGGCTTGCTTTGAAACTTGTTTTGTCATCTTCAGTATTAATAAAGGGGGACAGACACAGCACAGGTCCCACTCACTGCACAGTCCCAGGTCCAGGCAATGGATCTGGGACCCCTAGCCCACCAGCTTACCAGTGGCTGTGGTAGTGGCCTCGGGGCACCCCGCCAGGACAGCTGCAGGGACACCCTCCAAGCGTGTCTTGGCACTGCAACTATCCCTCCATTATACACCCCCTGATAGGGCAGCCTCCTGGGGCGCTACTCCCAGGTTCAGGCCCCTCTCTATTGGGCGGAAGCGGCAGCCTGGGAACCGCAATGCCCTATACCCTCTAGCACAGGCCTGAGCCCCATCTCGCCCTGGACCCACGATCTATGCTGGCGGAACCCCCGCCACGCCTCCCCCCAGAAGTCCGCCACTAGGTAGCGGGGGCAAAGTTTTCTGGCCGCATGCCCTTGCTGGCGCCAACTCCTGTAACGTAGTGGGATACGTTGTGTGAAATGTAAGGTGCATGTGGTGTAGTGCATTGATAGTTAGAGGAAATGTTTGGGAGAGTATGCTGGTCTACTCTCCATGTTACTGTCACACTGAAAAGGTCAGCAAAGGGGGATGGTTAGATAGCTAGTGATACAGGAGCTCCAGCTCTCCCTATCACCAGCATTCCCATTCCCCTCGGGAGTACTACCCTGTTCGGCCCGTGCTACGGCCTCCTCCTAGTGATCAACCAAAGCTGTTTTACAGATATATCAGAAGCAAAACCAAAGTAAAAGATATAATACAGTCCATTACGGACAGGGAATCACTTATACACAAGAGAAAGATATTTGTGAAGCACTAAATAAGAATTTCCAATTAGTTTTTACAGAAGAAAAAAATTTTGAGAGGGACTATGTGGAACAAGCATGTCCACACATACTACCAGATATACAAATAGCAGAAAAAGTAATACAGGAGGAGTTAAGTAGATTAGACAGAGGAAAAGCAAGTGGTCCTGATGAAATTTCATGTTGGGTATTATGAGAATGTGCAAAGGAGTTAAGTAAACCATTATTTTTAATTTTCAAGAAATCCTTGAGTCAAGGTAAACTACCTGATATTTGGGAAAAAGCAAATATTGTCCCCTTATTCAAGAAAGGAAATAGACAAAATCCACTCAACTACCGACCAGTATCACTGACCAGTGTTGTAACCAAGGTATTAGAAAAACTTATAAGAAAAGCTTGGGTAAATCATCTAGAAGAACACAGTATGATAACAGAAAGACAGTTTGGTTTCAGAAAAGGAAAATCATGTGTTACTAATCTGTTTAGCTACTATGACAGAGTAACAAACACAATACAGGAAAGGGAAGGATGGGTGGACAGTATCTATTTAGATTTCAAGAAAGCTTTTGACACAGTACCACACCAAAGACTTTTATGGAAACTGTACCATCAAGGGAGGAATTCGAGGCAAACTGTTTTGTTGGATGCAAGACTTTCTCATAAAAAGAGAAATGAGGACAGTACTAAGAGGAAACTACTCATCATGGAAAGAAGTGACTAGTGGAGTACCACAGGGTTCAGTGCTGGCACCAATGATGTTTTTAGTGTATATAAATGATATAAACAGTAACACTGGAAATGAGAGCTATCTGAATATGTTTGCAGATGATGCAAAAATACAAAGGAGAATTACTAACACAGACTTTTGTAAAGAGCTACAAGAAGGATTAAATAAACTTCATGAATGGAGTAGTACATGGCAAATGGAATTCAACGTGGACAAGTGTCATGTAATCAAGTTTGGTAAAAGTGGAAAAAGACCTGATTGGGATTATAAGTTAGGAAATAAAACCCTATACACATCAGGAGTAGACCGTAGCACCAGTCGAGCAGGGCAGTACTCCCGAGGTGGATGGAAAGCTGATGACAGGGAGTGCTGGAGCTCCCGTTTCATCAGCCCTCAGGACTAGTTCCTGACCATCCCCCTTTACTGAACTTTTTCAGTGTCTCAGTTACACAGAGGGTAGGCCAGCATGTTCTCCAGTACAAATTTCTCTATCTTCACGAAACTACATGCACAGTACACACTACACTTCCTATTAAAAATTCACCAAAAATGGCGTCGATTTATCAAGCCTCGGAGTCCCCAGGGGGGGGGGACCATAAATGCCCCCACCATCTGCCCCTCTCCCGGTGACGACTCAAGATGCCTGGAACCATTGTCTGACTCTCTTCTTCTTCACTTCTGCAACTTTCGCGGCCTTTCCTCTAACTTTCGATCTGTTGAGCATCACCTCTCCTCCTCTAAACCTCACCTTCTTTTTCTAACGGAGACTCAGCTCTCTGAGGCAACTGACAGCAAACCCTTTTCTGTATCCTCCTACTTTCTCTATAACCATTTCAAAGCCAAAGGTGGCTGTTGTGTATATATACCCAACGACTTATCTTGCTCTCGTGTTCCTGAACTTGATTCTTCTGAATTCTCCACACTCTGGCTTCGGCTTTCCTGTCATTCTCTGACTAAATATATCTGTGCTGTTTACTTATCCCCTAATTCTACTGACTATCAAAAATTCTTCGACTATCTTACTTCTACGATGGAACACATTCTATCCATTTCTCCTTTCTCTGAAATCTCCATTCTTGGAGATTTCAATGTTCACCACCACCTTTGGCTCTCCTCTCCTTTCACGGATCCACCTGGTGAACAAGCCTACATCTTTTCTATCCTTAATGACCTAGAGCAGCTTGTACAGCACCCTACTCGTATCCCTGACCGCCTTGGAGAGAGCTCCAACATACTTGACCTCTTCCTCACAACTAATCCTTCTGCTTACTCTGTTAATCTTTTCTCTCCGTTGGGCTCCTCCGATCACAACCTTATTACCTTAACCTGTCCTATCACTCCGGTACGGCCTGAGGACCCTCCAGGGAAACGTCGTCTGTGGCATTTTGGAGCTGCGGACTGGGAGGCCCTCAGGCAGTACTTCTTTGATTTTCCCTGGAATGATTATTGCTTCCATGGCTGTGAGCCATCTGAGTGTGCCTTGCGCATTACGGAGGTTATTCTCTCGGGCATGGAAGCATACATTCCTTTCTCATATCCTTTGACTAATGCAAAGAAAGCCTTGGTTTAATCACGCTTGTTCTAATGCTGTCCGCAAGAAGGAGAGGACCTACAAAAGGTACCGGAGCCAACCCACCCCTGAATCACATCTTCTTTACGTTTCTGCCCGGAATCGTGCTAAGTCTGTTCTTCGCTCTACTAAAAATAATTTCATCCATACTAAATGCTCTCAACTCTCCAACTCGAATTCTTCCCGCTCCTTCTGGCACCTTGCCAAAAATCTTTCTAACAACTTTACCTCATCATCCTTCCCTTCTCTTTTCTACTCTGATGGTTCTGTAGCTATTTCTTCTACTGATAAAGCAGATCTCTTCACACAGACTTTCTCCTCTAATTCCACCTTAGATGATTCCGGTGCTGTTTCTCCATCACTTCCCCCCTCTGGCTTCCTCATGGCTGACATTAAAATTTCTTCAGTTGATGTATTTTCTGCCATCACTGGCCTCAGTACTAACAAGGCATATGGGCCTGATGGGGTCCCTCCTGTTGTTCTCAAGAACTGTGTTTCTGTGCTTACACCCTGCCTAGGCAAACTCTTTCGCCTTTGTCTGTCAACTTGTACCTTTCCTTCTTGCTGGAAGTTTGCTCTCCTTCAGCCGGTCCCAAAGAAGGGTGACCACTCCCAACCCTCCAACTATCGTCCAATTGCTTTAACGTCCTGTATTTCAAAAGTTTTCGAGTCAATTCTTAATAGAAAAATTTTAAGGCATCTTTCCTATCACAACCTTCTTTCCAATCGTCAGTATGGGTTCCGTCAGGGACGCTCCACTGGCGATCTTCTCACCTCCCTTTCAGACTCCTGGTTATCCTCCTTTCGGGACTTTGGCGAAAGCTTTGCCATTGCACTTGACATCTCAAAGGCTTTCGATCGAGTCTGGCATAAATCTTTAATTTCCAAACTGTCCTCCTACGGTTTCTATCCTTCTATCTGTGCCTTCATCGCTAGCTTCCTTTCTGGTCGTTCTATAGCCGCTGTTGTAGACGGCCATCGTTCTTCTCCTAGATCTATCAACAGTGGTGTTCCTCAGGGCTCTGTCCTATCACCAACTCTCTTCCTTTTATTCATCAATGATCTTCTAAGCTGTACATCTAACCCTATCCACTCATACGCTGATGACTCCACCCTTCACCTTTCCATTCGGTTCCCGCAACGCCCATCTCAACAATTACTTCAACAAACAAGGGATGAGGCTATGGCACACCTAATGTCTGACTTGGCTCGTATCTCTGACTGGGGTAAAAATAATCTGGTTGTCTTTAATGCATCTAAGACTCAGTTCTTACACCTATCAACCCGACAAAATCTTCCACAGGTATACCCACTAATGTTTAATAATATTCAGCTTAATCCTGCATCATCCTTGAACATGCTTGGGGTTTCATTTACTCGGGACTTATTCTTGGAAAGATCATATTACATCTCTTGTAAAATCTGCTTCCAAGAGATTGGGTGTGCTAAGCCGACTCCGCTCTTCTCTTTACCCCTGCACAATTGTTGACTCTATACAGGGGTTTTATCCACCCCTGTGTGGAGTACAACTCTCATGTGTGGGGAGGCTCCCCACATACAGCTCTTCTTCTCAATAGGGTGGAGTCAAAGGCTTTTCTGTCTCATTAACTCTCCTCCTCTTACTGACTCCCTTCAACCTCCCTGTCTCTTCGCCGCACTGTTGCATCTTTAGTCTCTTTTCGATCGCTACTTTAATGGTCACTGCTCCTCTGAAACTGTCTGCTTGCATTCCTCCACCTCTACGACGGGAACGTAGCACCCGTCTGGCAGCTAACTCTCATCCTTTTTTCTGTCCAACTCTCTAATGCAAGAGTTAACCGTTACTCCCCAGTCTTTCATTTATGCAACAGGTCAGCTCTGGAACTGTGCTCCCTCTCTGTCTGTATTTCCTGCTGCCTATGATCTCCAGTCTTTCAAATGCAGTGTGTCCAGGCATCTCAAAATGATCGGATCTTGAATTTGGCTCTCTCTTGTATTTTGTTTTTCTCTTGGAGGGGAACTGTTACTGCGGAGCTCATGGCCTTTGGTTCCTTCTTTCCTCGCATGAAAAAAAAAGAGAAGAAAGAGAGAAAGACCTAGGTGTAATTATCAATAACAGACTATCTCCGACTGACCACATCAGCGAGAAGGTACTTTGAACATGTATACACTGCTTGCAAATATGAGAATAGCATTCACATACATAAATGAAGACATGCTAAGAAGGATAATAACCATCATTCATTAGACCAACCCTGGAATATGCATCAGTAGTCTGGAGTCCCTCATCTCAAAAAGCATATAGACAAGATTGAAAAAAGTTCAAAGGGCCGCTACAAGATGGATACCAAGCTTAAGGGACCTAAGCTATGAAGAAAGACTAAATAAACTGAATCTACCAACACTACAGGAGAGAAGGAAAAGAGGTGACATGATAATGCAATATAAGTGCATATCAGGAAAGGAGAAAATAGACATAAATGATTACTTAACATATGAAGAAGCATCAGCAAGAGGACACTGCAAAAAACTGCATAAGGAAGAGAACGTAAGGAAATTCCAGTTTCCCAAACAGAAACAATTGATCAATGGGGAATGCACTACCGAATGAAATAGTGTGTGCCAAAACAATTAACAAATTTAAGGATATGCACGATAAATATGGTTTAAGACACGTGGCCAGCAATGAGCTTGACTCATTCCTGTAAAGATAAAGCACTAGGTAAGAACATATATGTATATATATATACCGAGAGAGAGAGAGAGAGGGCGAGAGAGAATTTATGTTCTTATAGCTAAGCAGTGGTATACTACATACATATAAATTGTACATCATCTAATCCTGTGTTGCTCCATGACGCGAGTGAAGGAGCCTTCAGCTCCGTGTTGTCT